>NC_048232.1:4057412-4304627 GCF_002007445.2 Ailuropoda melanoleuca | reverse complement strand
TCTCTCGCTGGCTTGTCTCTATCTCTGTCAAATAAATAAATAAAATCTTTAAAAAAAAAAAAAGATTTAAAAATGGGTATCTCTTTAAAACGCTTTTTTTTTTCCCCAGAAAAATACTGCCTGGACACTAACAGCACCAAAACCCCCTTTTAAACCATTTATTTTCCTTTACTGTTTTGCTCCCAGTGGCCTTCATTTGGGCTAGGGAGTTGATTTCAAAGGGTCAGCCATCACACCAATTTCCTCTATGACCTTCAGAAGGTCATCTCATGCCTCTGCAACTTTGCTTATGAAATCAGAGCTAATGACTACTATAAGCAATATTGATAAATAGATCCTCGATTGAAAAGTTTCATTTTTTTAATTTTTATTTTATTTATTTTTTTTAAAGATTTTTTAAAAAATTTATTTATTCGACAGAGATGGAGACAGCCTGCGAGAGAGGGAACACAAGCAGGGGGAGTGGGAGAGGAAGAAGCAGGCTCCTAGCGGAAGAGCCTGATGTGGGGCTCGATCCCAGAACGCCGGGATCACGCCCTGAGCCGAAGGCACACTCCTAACCGCTGTGCCACCCAGGCGCCCCTTGATTGAAAAGTTTCATAACCAAATGCTGGCAAATAATGATTTCTAGCACCGTTTTATTTTTTTCCTGAGGTTCTAATGATCATATTAGTAATCAAGAAGAGACAGGATGGGTTTTCGATCTGACACTTCGGTATTTCTATTTGTCGAATCAAGTTCTCTGAGTGAAATATTCAAGTCAATTTTAACTCATGTCTCTTGTTTCCAAATTATTCAACTATGTCATGGAAAATAATATTTGCTTGATCTTATCATTAGATATGCTGTCAGGCTTATAAAATGATATGATTTTTCATTTCGGTAAAGCATATTTAAATCATCATTGTATTCCTTATCCATCTACGAGGCAGTAATTTGGTTTACTGCTATCAATGTGCATTTTACATTTTTTGACTTTTCACTCAAAATGGCTCTTATCATCCATTCCCCAAGTAAAATACTACACCCGGAGATAATGTAATATTAAAGAGAAATGTCTAAGGAACACACATAATCTAGGAAAGTGAAAGAAAATGGGAGGCTGACACTGAAAGTCGGGGCTTTGCCTCTGGTCCTTCAGAGGTAAGTTTATGGTCATATCATTTCTTTTTTCTACACTGTGGATTCATGGAGTTTCATTGTTTATCTCTAAGTCAATAAATTCTGACTTGCTAGATCTGATTTCTTACTATATTTTTGTAATCTCTTACTTCCTGTGCATATCTCAATTTTGGATATTGCAAATTTTTGAGTTCCAGTGAACAAGAATAGAACACAAATCAGGTTTGCAGTCAAAGTTTGGGGACTAGTTTTGTTTATCACCAACTTGAATATGTGTAAAGAAATTTCTGCAGACGATGATACTATAAGAGACAGACCGAGGGAGTGCATTTCCATTTGCTCCCTGTGTCCCACTCAGTCCATAGGGGGCTAGGAGGGGGCACCTCCTATTTTTCCCTCCAGGAGGCTGATGGGGAACTTTGCCTAATTCGAGGCTCTACCCAGAGCCACAGCGGCAACTGTCTGATCTGAGGTCCTACAGCAGGGCTGCACTTGGCCTTCCCCATCCCGCGGGGAAACTTCATCACTCTCGGAAGTGAGTCCTCACCTCCTCAGACCCAGAGTCTTTCCTCACTGCAATCACCGTGCTCCCCATTGCCAATGAGCCATAGTCACCGCACCCTGGGTGCATCGTGGTTAACCTTCCCTGTTTATCCTTCGTCAAATCAGACCACTTCTGGGCAATGCATCCTTCAAGGGTATTTCTGAGCTGTGCCCCTTACTATTTCAGCACGTAACTGTCCAACCAAGAACTTTTATTCAACACTAACCTGTGGTCCTCCTTTTAATCTCCCTTCATTATTCTAACATCATTTACGTTGCGTGGCTTTCCCACCACACGGCCACAGAGCTCTGTGGTTGCCTCCATGAGACTCAGCCTGGTCCTCTGGCCCTCGTCCTAGTGTCCCCCTGGGTCTCACCACTGATCCGTAGTATGAGGGGCTTGTCACTGTCCTACAAGCCAATCTCGGGAAGCCCCACACCGAGGACTGGGACCACACGTTTCCACCAGTTGCCGGCCGTCCCAGCGGCCAGTCCAGTGATGACATCAGCACTCTTCTCCATTCAGGAGCCCCTCAGTCTCCAGAGCACAGTGACCCTGGTTTTGTTTTACCAGCCTTGGTGATGGGCGTGGGTGGAGTGGGAAACAGGACATAATTCCCTTTCATACCAGGTACGGTCTGTTCATACAGGTAAGCACAAGGCAGAGTGCCTGAATGTTTCTAGGCCGGCTGGTGTTCCGGTCAAAGGTCTGCCCCGTGTGAAGCGAGTGCTGAGCAGGGAATCCGGTGAGTCAGAGGCCCATTTCCCAGCTTCCTGGCTAGGGACACAAACAGGTGCCAAGAGAAGCTGTGACCTTGAGTGTTTACCTCCACGCCTCCTGGGGACTGAGACCACAGCGGGACAAGGAAGTCCAGACCTGACACAGCAGTCAGCTCTTAAAATACCCCCAGTTCTGGTCAAGCCTGGGGAGAAATGGACCTGAGCCCGCAACGTCCAGCATCCATGTCTGGTATCTAGCGAGGCCTTCAGAGCTCCACCCAGTGCCTGTTTTTAGTGCCCTCGCTGAGGAGACGGAAAAACCAACACCATAAAAATCAAGGCTATGATAACTTTTAGATTCTGCTCAACTTTCTTGCCTATGGCTGTTTCAAGAACTATCCCTACTCATTCATATGGACCCATCAATGAGAAAGAAAGACTTCTCTTAATCATGGGGCAATATTTACTTGAGGAAGAATCGACAGCTTAACAGCTCTTACTATCACACACACTCATTCTGTTATTACAAAACAAATTCTAGGTTCCAAAACCATAACTTTTCCAAGTTACAGGCATCACAGCAGAACTTTGCATTGGAATCCGGGGATGTACTGTATGGTGATCAACATAATATAATAAAAAAAATCATTAAAAATAAAAAAAAAGAAATTGTGATAAATAATGGCTTTTGGCCAGATTTAAAAAAAATTTTTTTTAAAAATTTTTTAGCCAATTGTCTCACTTGCAGTCCAAATTCTATTTAGGAATTGCTTTGGGGGCTTTTTCCTGAATCTATGGGGCAAAGGCTACAAGCCAAGGAAGAAAATGAATTTTTATCAGTAACTCACTGTGTGAAAGGCAATAAATGTTTTCCTTTCCCAAGGCAATAGATGAGTCATACGCTGTTCCTCACCCGCCTCTGGGGCCACATCAGCTAGCGTTTGAGGTTCGGTTTTGTTTGCTTGTGTGTGCATATGCACGCATTTGTCTTATTTTCTTTACAGATCTAAACATACCGCAATGCTGTGGCTCATAATTTCAGTTAAATTATATGCGTAGCCAGTGCTTTATAACTTTTCAAACGGAGTTCATGGAATAAGCACTTAGATTGTCTGGTCAGCGTGTGCAAGTACTGAGGAATGATCTGATCACACCCGCTCTGCCGGGGCTGACTGAGGCTCAGATACGTTGACCGGCTTCGCACATCCGCCCGTGACTCTGTGCCAGCCCTGCCTTCTCTTCAAGTCTCCTGCATTCCGTTCGTGGGCTGACTCCCTGAGGGAACGCTTGCTTCTAGGTGTTGGAATTGGAGTAAGTCAAGCAAAGAAAGACAATTATCATATGGTTTCACTCATTTGTGGAACATAAGGAATAGCAGGGAGGACAATAGGAGAAGGAAGGGAAAAATGANCCTGCCTTCTCTTCAAGTCTCCTGCATTCCGTTCGTGGGCTGACTCCCTGAGGGAACGCTTGCTTCTAGGTGCTGGAATTGGAGTAAGTCAAGCAGAGAAAGACAATTATCATATGGTTTCACTCATTGTGGAACAAAAGGAATAGCAGGGAGGACATTAGGAGAAGGAAGGGAAAAATGAAGGGGGGGTAAACAGAGGGGGAGATGAACCATGAGAGACTGTGGACTCTGGGAGACAAACTGAGGGCTTCAGAGGGGAGGGGGCTGAGGGACGGGCTAGCCCAGTGATGGGTAGTAAGGAGGGCACATATTGCATGGTGCACTGGGTGTTATACGCAAACAATGAATCATGGAACATTACATCAAAAACTAGGGATGTACTGTATGGTGACTAACATAACATAATAAAATAAAAAAAAAAAGTGCTAGAATTCCCTTTATCTTCTTTATAATTAGGGAGCCAAATTCCCCAGGCTCTTGCTAACGGAGAAAGAAGGAAACAAGAAGGTGTAGCCACCTTCTCTTCCAGAATCCAGGACACATGACGTGCAATGCCATTTCATTTTTTAATTATCCTGTTCTCTGCTGGATGTAATTAGGAATAGCATAAAGATGGAGGGGAATTGATATTTAATGGGTCCCTACAAGGTTTTAGGAAGAATGTTAGATTTATACTTTATTTGCATTTTCTCAATCAATTTAATCCTCAAGACAAATTATAAATAAGATATTATTTATATCTTAAATAGGAAATCCCAATTTCCCTTTTGAGGAAATAATATTCAAAGATGTTGAACCACTGATCCAAGTTTGCACATCAGCAAATGGCAGGCAGGATTTCATTTTCACCTCATTTACCTTAAGTTCATTCTTCCACAGGCACGAGATGGGGCTGGCCCCCTGACACTGTCTCCTCCCCTCCCCTATTTTTAACCCACCTGAAAGCCCTGTTCTGTATGGCAAAGTAGAAACAACTAAGAAACTGAGAACCCTCCGTTTTGTGGAGGAGTTTGAAAAGATAAGTTTTCTAACTTATTTAAATCTCTGAGCTCTTAGAAAATGAGTTATCAAAAGTATTGCCCTTGATGAGTTATTTGGATTTTTTTCTGTGATTCGATGTAGCGATGAGGAGAATGTTAATGTTTCCCTTCCTGCAATTCTACAGTTTTCTACTTCTTTCTGTCCCTCTGACAACCTCACCAACAGCTGGGTCTATTTTGGAAACGTCACCAATGAGCCATCTGTCGTACAGAGCAGTGGAGGACAGTTTCTGCATCTGGTTGTTACAGATCAGATCCGTGGGCTGACTCTGGTAGAGAGCCATTGAAAATATTGGCTAAAACATGAGACTAAAGGAGGGTAAGAAGAGAGAGGGAAAAAAAAAAGGACAGCTGATAACACAAAAGAAGGGGAGAAAACATGGGATGGACAGAGAACTGGCAAACATTTGAGGGAAATAAACCTCAAAGTTATTAAATAAGTATTCTTCCCTCCCCAGGAAAAAACCCAAAACAACAACAACAACAAGACCACAAGAATTCCCTTTAACAACAAATAACATGAGCTTGGCCGTCTAGATCTTGTGCTGAGTCTGTTTTGTCAATCCCCGTATAAGTTTAAAAAAACCAGAATATTCCTTAGGGAAGTACTAGGATTCCTTTCTAAAAACATATTGATTTATTTAACTTGTTACTGTGGAAAATTGCAAAGACTTACAAATAGATGAAGGAGAGCTCCCTGTTTGGACCAGCTGGGGTTGAGCACGCTTTAGAACTCTTACACGCCCCCTGGATCCATCGCACACCCGCCAACGACATCAAACCAAGGGCAACTTCGCCTCAACAAAAGCTCTTCTTTTCACTCCCCCATGTCCTGGATTATTTTGAAGCAAATCCCAGACATCATAGCAACCGTCATCAATGTTTAACCCTAAAGATAAAATACTTTTACAAAACATAACCTCAACACCATTGTCACACCTGAAACTTTAATAATAATTCCTAATATCATGAAATATCCACTTGGTGTTCAAAATTTCCCAGTAGTCTCAAAAGTTTTTACACACTTCACTTTTATGTGCTAAGGATGACCTCACTTTCAATCACTGGTGATGATACAAGCCACATTCCTTTTATTTCTATGTCTTTTGAGAATATTTCCACTAAGATACTGAGCCATCATTCCAAGTTCTTTACCACTTAATAACCTTTACCCTGTGATTCATGGCAAAACTCACACGAAATAGTTTGGTCAATATATACCAGAGACTGACCACATCCCCATAGATAAGCTTTGTGAAGGAAGGTTTGTTATTGCCAGAAGACCATGCCAGCTCGGTGTTTATGAATCACTGTGTGCAATCGTGCATAAGCCCGGCTTCCTCCCTGTTCACAGCTGTACGCTTGCCAATTGTGTTTTGGAGACATTAACCTCCTCTTGAAAGTAAACACCCTTAATCTATTTACATGCTGCTTGGCAGTATTTACGTGCATTGCTTAACTTACAACACATGCAAATATCTGTATCATTTCAGACTATGGCACTTCTGTATCAACACTATATGGCCATTCGAAGTGGAACAAGAGCCGGGCAAAACTATTATGCCTGAAGTTGAATCACAGGATATGATTCAATAGGCATAAGGACATAACAGGAACTGTTCAGATGAACTCTTGTAAAAACACCCCACAATGGCTTTCTCTTTTTTCCTTTTTTTAAATGAGTAATCCTAAGCTTCTAAAATCCTAAAATCTTCTGAGTTTACCAAAGATACCTGTTCTAGTAATAATGACAATAATTATAATAGTCCATTAAGATTTGAAATCGTGGCTGAACTGGAAGTAAGCGTGTGTGGTGAGTCATGCTTCACAAACTGTGGTCTTTGGGGATTTGTAACCGTTGGCTAAATACTCCTGAATTTCGGATAAACAAGAAGACTGGCAAATATAAATTTAGGAAATTTACTGAAGTGAGTCATGAGAAAGATAGAGAAGAATTCAAGGGGGCAGACAAATACCATTATCCTTAACTCTAAATGGGATCTGCCCACGAGATATCCGTCTGTCACTCCTCAGGCTCCACTCAGCTCTACAAGCCAGGAGAACAACCCGCCTGTGTGAGAGACACGCTGTGTTCACACTTCTCAGTAAATCGCCCCCCTCTCCCCCGCTCCTTCCTCCCCGTTGTGAGCTCCCAGGCAGAAGCTCTTTGGTGGGCTTGGTCCCATGTGCAGGCAGGAAGCACTTTATAGGCATTTGGGCACCAAGGCAATAATTTTCAGTGGCTACAGAAATGAAATATTAATACGAAATCCATTAAAGAAGACGGAACTGATTCTAGAGCTCATGAAGAGTGGGATTTTAAAGTTCCCTCCTCTGGAGGTGCTGAAAAATCAATGACTTGGTTATTTTTCAAACTTTCAGTGAGAATGGGATGTAATTCTGCTCTTCCATGGACTCAGATACCCCCCAATGGAAACCTGAGTATGTAAATGGATACAAACATTTTAGAATATACAGAATACCCAAATTGGTCAGATTTTTCCAGACACAAATTGATTTAAATTAGTTGTTTTTACTAATTTTACTATTTTTCTTGAAGAAATCTTTCAAAGTGAATGGATCCCTTTTCCCTGAGAAATCACATAAAAGATAACTGTGGCAAATCATATTTGAACAGAAAGTCAAGAATTATATCACATGGAAAGTCAGAATTTTTTTTTATGAATTACCTTAGGTCAAGGATAGATTTGGTTCTGTATTTTTAGTGCAGTTTTCCATTTATAGATTGTAAAATTCACTTTCTGTGCGGGATTTTGAACGTTTTGACGAATGTATAGAGTCACGTGATCATCACCATAACCGAGGTGCGTAAGAGCTGCCCATCCCCCCACCAGGAAAAGCGCCTGGTGGTGACGTGTGTCGTCAAACCCGGTGCCAATTTTCCCTGTCATTTTCTCTTTTCCAGAATGATGTGTAAAGAGAATCACGCCGTATGAAGCCTTTGGGGTCTGATTTGTTTGCTTTCACGTAACGTATTTGAGACCCATCTGAGTTGATGGATGTCTCAGGGGTCCACACCTTGTGCTGCGGGATGGTATTCGTTGTACGAATGAACCACTGTTCATGGATCCATTTACTTACCTAGAGATTTTGTTTCCCACTCAATTTGTTGAAAAGACTATTCTTTGCCCATTGACTTGCCTTGTCAGCCTTGTTGAAATCCACTTTACAATAAATGTCAAGTGTGTTTCTAGATTCTCAATTCTGTTATATTGAACTCTATGTCCAACCTATGACAGCATCCTACTGTCTGTATTACTACAGTCTTGTAGTAAGTTGTGAAACTGGGGAGTGTGAGTCCTCCAAGCGTTTTCTTTCTCAAGATTTGGTTATTCTGAATGCTTGGCATTCTTATGTAAAATTTAGGATCCGTTTTTAAATTTATGTATAAAGTCCAGCTGGGATTTTGATAGAGCTGGCACTGAATCAGTAGATCAATCTGGAGATATTTGTCGTCTTGACAATATTAACTACCTATCCATAACCATGGTATGTCCTTCTATTGAATAGATGGTCCTTAATTTCTTTCCAAGATATTTTATAGTTCTCAGTGTACAAGTCTTACAATTACCTTATTAAATTTATTCTAAATATTTCATCCTTTTGAGTACCATTGTAAATAAAAGTCTTTTTAATTAGGTTTTTAAATTAGGTTTTAATTGTTCATTGCTAACAATTAATTTTTGTATATTGATCTTACGTCCATCACCTTGCTGAAATTGTTTATTAATTATAATAGGGATTTCTTTTTCAGATTTCCTTAGAATTTTCTGTATACATGATCATGAAATTTACAAATAGAGATAGTTTTACTTCTTTCTCACCAGTATTTATGCCTTGATTTCTTTTCCCTGGCTAGTTGCCCTGTGTAGAAACTCAATGTTGGATGAAGCCGTGCTTGTTCTTGATCTTAGGAGAAAAGCATTCAATCACCCACTATTAAGTATGATGTTAGCTGTGGTTTTTCTGTGGATGCCTGATAGGTTTTGAAAAGTCCCTTCTAGTTCTAGTTTGTTGAGTATTTTTAGCATGAAAGACCGTTGGTTTTTATCAAATGCTTTTTCTGTATCTATCTCCAAGTATAATTGTTAATCTGTCTACACATACTTTCTGTTCTATCAATTTTTCAAATGTATTTTGAATTCTGGTTGTTTAGTGAATACACACGCAGGGTTGTTACGTCTTCTTGTTAAGTTGACCTTTCTGTCCTTCGGTAATGCTCTACTTTAGTCCTTTTAAATTTCATTTTTTTGAAGTTCACTTTGCCTAATGGTAATGTAGTTGATGTAGCTTTCTTTTGATTAGTGTCTGCATGGTTTATCTCTTTTATTTTTTTTCTGTCCTGTTCCCTTTTAATCTCTCTATAGCATTATATTTATACTGGGCTTCTTATAGACACCACATAGTTGAGATTTAAAAAAAAAAATCCAGCTTGTCACTCTCTATCTTTTACTTGGTGTGTTTAGATTATTGAAATTTAATGTAATTATTGATTTTGTTGGGCTTAATTGTACCATTTTATTGTTTATTTTCTGTCACCTCTGTGTTTTACTTCTCTGATTCTTTTTTGTTGATGCTATGGACTGAATGTTTGTGCCACCCCCTACTCCCAAATTCATATTTTGAAGCCCTGACCCAGAGTGTGACTGTATTTGGAGATACAGCCTTTATGGAAGTAATTAAGGTTAAATGAGGTCATAAGGGTGGAGTCCCGATCCAGTTGGATTAATGCCCTTAGAAGAGGAGACACGGCAGAGCTCTCTCTCCTTGTCTCTGTGTGCACACAAAAAAGAGGTCATGTGAACGCACGGTGAGGAGGAAGCCACCTGCAAGGCAAGAAGACACCCCTCACCAGACATGGAATTTGCTGGCACCTTGATCGTGGACTTCCAGCCTCCAGCATTGCGAGAAAATAGATGTCTCTTGCTTAAGCCCCCAGCCTGTGGTGTTAAGGCAGCCTGGGCAGAGTAACTCATCCGTCTTCTTGTTCAGCTCACTTGAATATTTTTTAATATTTCATTTTAACGTATCTATTTTTTTAGCAACATCTCTTTTTATTATTTTGAGTGGTCACTGAAGGGATTAACATATACATGTCCAGCATCACGATCTTCTTCAAGTGAATATTTTACCCCCAAGTAAAACGTGGAAGACCTGCAACCCAACAGAATTCCTTAGCCACTCCCACCCCCCCACCCCCCGCTATTATGGTTTCCATGTAATCACAGCTATCTCTACATAGTGAACTCTCACCAGACAAAGTCAGGATGTTTGCTTTCAAAAGTCAGGCATAGTGTAAAGATTTTAGCCCTGGAAAATTACCCCAGACTTTAGGTAGACAGTTACTATTTCTTTTGCTTTCCCTCCGTTCCCGATTTGGGAAGATTCCTTCTGGTATCGCTTCCTTTTAGCCTAGAGATGTTTAGATTTTTTAAAATAGCTCTTCTGTCGGAATTGAATGATCTTAGGTCTGTTTCATCTGAAACTGCATCCTGAAGATAGACACTCTTATCTCAGACCTTATCTTTCCTGTCTGTCCCGTGCACGATTGGCTCTTTCTTGGATTCTCTGCATTTATTGGCAAAGTGTCCAAACCTCACACTGGGAGTCCTGCCCTCTTGCTCTCTCTCTCTCTCTCTCATCTAAGTTTTAGTATCATACACATCAGTAATTCCTATTGATTTAACACATAAATATTTTTCAGATATACTTGTTCTTTTCCATTCTAAACAACACTGCAAAATAAAAAAATCCAGAGGGTATCTCTGCTTCCCATCTCACCACTCTCAAATCTGTCAGACACACGGGTACCTGTATTTCTCAGTTTGAAATCTACCCAAGTCTTCTTGCTCCTAAAACTCTTCAATGGCTCCTTCCTGACTGTGGGAAGAAATACAAAGCCCTTAGCTTGATACCAGGTCTTATAAATAGTTCATAATCACATTGCCCTAATAAATAATAAGTTTCTCAAAGTCACGGTTTGTATTATGCCTCTCTTTGTATCTTGAATACCTGATATAATTATTGCCTAATATAAATATCATCTCCTACATAGTAGATACTTACTAGTATTTTCTGAGCTGAAAATCTTGTCTTCCCAAAACTAAACCAATAATACAAGTACACCTCAATTAACTCATTCTCCTAGTCTAATTACTTTTGTCCACGTACATGTTTTATGCATCTTAATAAGCTCTAAGCTCTCTTAATATAGAAACTGTGTCTTTCTTTTACTGCACTTTGACTACAGTAAAGATCTTCCCTTATACCTAATTGATAATCAATAGATATTCTGTAATTAAATGATGAAAAAAGGGAAATATTCAATGATGCTTCTTTTGATATTGTTAAGATTCCTTCCTTTTTCATTTACGTATGTAATATTATTGAATGATATATTTTTAACTGGAAAGTATTTTTCTCATTAGCATAATATGAGTAATTACCTTTCAAAAGTCACAATTTAAAAGGCAGAATTGGGATATATGTGACATGTTTCAGAGAGAAACTCGGTGGTACTCTCCAGCCTGTTGATTCTCCAACATAATATATTTATATCTATCTATGTCTGTTAGATAAAATAGTGAAAAATATTAAATTACTCCTGATGAAACACATCTTAACCATCACTAAATCTATAAATTCAACAGCTGGGATCAGGATCTTTAAACAGATATCCTCAGTAGACATTCAAAGATATTTTCTGACTATAATATTTTCTAGAAGTAAAGTAATCTGGAAAATTATTATCTGTTCATATTATGAGAGAAAGCAGTCTGTAAGGACTTTGATTTTGCTTTGGTTGGAGGTTTGTTTTCTTTCTCAAACATTTATGTCTGTAATAACCTTGATGTTCGCCTTGTGTCAACATGGGGCCCATGCATTCAAGGCCATGGTGCGTCCTGCCCCAAGGTCATTTCTGGGTGTTGTGGTGCCTCTGGAGCCTGTCAGGGAAGCCGTGGGTGTCTCTGAGTGATCAAAGGATATGCATTGGGCTCAAAGGGGGGAATTCCAGCATCAGCCACTTTTGGCCAGCCAAGAACTTAGAAATAAAATAGAAGGGACTGGAAGGAAGATCTTGTTTCCAGGGGCACAGATCAGGTGATTTACTGTACTGTGAGAACCAAATATAAAATAGCTAGAGAACACGGGTTTAATTGAGCCGGAGGTTTTCTTTCTTCTTCTCAGTTTACCCACATGTGCTAACTTCTCTTCCTTTTTCTCCTTTTGAGTCACACACACACATGCACACACACACTTAGGTGCACACACGCATGCTGTAACCACGTTCAGTATCTTAATCTTGACTACATCACTATCGACAATCCCGAAAGTAGATTATAATCTCCTTCAACCCAAGGAAACAAAATGAGAGATTTTAGTAAAACTAGAAGATCAAAAACCAGAGTTTAGAATTAGAGAGCCCTGCGGTGCTCATGCAAAGGATTGTATATTTTATACTACCACTTACAAATATGAAACAATATAATCTGCGGGCTCCTTAGAGCTGTGGCCATCATGATCTCACACCTTGGGATGGGTACTAGTTTTGAGATACTAGTGTGCTCCAGGGAAACTTCCCAGAGCAGAGTCAGACAGAACAGTGCACAGGGGCCAGCCTGACGTGCACAACATGACCTGGAAGACAGAGTCAATTCACAGCCTAATTCAGGATGGGTTTTCCTACAACGTGTACAATATGAAAATCAGGTTTCTGGGGCCATGCAAAGCATGGAGTCATGAGGTTGCTGCAGTCCCAGCAGTAAGCATGAGAAACGTGACGTCCCCTGCTCATCTGGAAGAAAACGGGTGGTAGGTCAGTCACTCAAGTCCAGGGCCGGAACCAGCCAGAACCTTTCATGCTGTCAGCCAGACACCACTCTGCTCTCTCCAAGCCCAGTCTTTCTGCAGTCGGCTGGAAGCTCTTCCAGTCTCTCCTTGGTTGTGGTTCGGTGGCAGCCCCTTCACTTTGAATCCAATTCCTTCTTTGGACCTGACTCTTCAGATGGTGGGTTCTGAGCCTGCCTTCTCTGGGAGTGATGCCTTTGCCCTCCTGGGCTGCTGCAGTTTTAGATCGTGCCTCCCTCCCTGCCCCAGGATGGTCTTAGCCCCCAGCCTTCCAGCCTCCCAGCCCCCCAGCCCCCCCCAGCCATCCCATGTTCTGAGAGTGGGCCTCAGATAGTCAATGCCTGCAACTGGAAGGAGACAGGCTGCTATTACTTATTTCTATTTTGTAAATGGATCTGAAGTTGGCAAGGTAGTAAGTCACTTCTCACACCCCAGCCCCGGGCATGTTACATAACACACTGTCCCAGGTCAAATATATGAATGCTTGAAATGCAAGACATCACCTGGGGTGCCTCTAGTGTTTCCACATTCTGTGATCAAAGTCAACGAAAAGCTATAACTCAGTACAGGCAGGGCTCATGGTTCAGAAGTTTCTGGAGTGAGCACAGCCAGCTGAAGGGGTGTATAGGGTAGAGAGAGTGTGAAATGGGTAGTGGAGGAAGTAAGTTGCAATATTATCTATGATCATGGGTCTGGTTGCAGAAAGAAGGACTGTGGTAATGTTCATTGTTTTCCCATATTTGATATTTTATGGGATTCTTTCTTTGTTCCTTCCATTTTTGTACAGCCTAGAATAAGATAGTTAATCTTACACCTCAATAATTAAGTGGGAAGTTAGTTTCCTAAAAGCACCTGACCATCTGCCGGGAATTCTGGACAAGTCATCCATCCTCTGCTCTGTCCTCTTCCACCGTGGCCTCAGGCCCAGGGTGTCCCACGTTACACGTGATGGTTTATCGTTGAATTTTCCTTTCTTCAGAAAGTTAACAGTTGCACAGCCAAGGTCTTGGTTGTGTGGCTGTTTTCTGTTTCATGCATCTTCCCTGGTGCCATGAGAGGAAAGTTCAGAAGTGTTGAGGAGGAAACACAATTGAGGGAATCCCAGTGGGATTCCACATGCAGCATGAGCCACACGTGGCGCTCGGAAGGAGCAAGCATTGGAGATTCCACTCACTGGATGACACTGTTGTCCCATCTATTTGGTATGATGCAGTTAACACCTTTCGATTGTTAAAATATACTTTCTCATCTGTTCCATTTATCTGCTGCTGTCTGAAAAACCGCCCCAGAGTTCAGTGGCTGGGCCTGGCATCTTCCACTGGGTGTGGGGCTCTGCTCCCTTTGGTGTCAGTTAGGCTTTGCTTAGTGGCAATCAGCTGACAGCCGGCTAGTCTGGAGGATGAAGAGAGCTTCTCTTCCATTTCTGATGCATGTTGACAAGGAGGGCAGAAATGCTGGGCTTGGCTGAGCCTTCCCACAGAGACGTCTCTCCGTGTGGTCTCTCCAGCAGGACAGTCCAACAGCTGCTAGAGTAGCTCCAGGCTCTCAGGGAAAGGTGGGGCCTAGAACAGAGTTTCACCTCAGCCACTTGGCCTGAGGGGTGGGGAAGTCAACCCCACTTGCATTGCAAGATGGGTCAAAGAATGTGCAGCATCATTAATTCACCATGCCACTTCATCTCAGTCCTGAGGCCAGAGCTTACGATGGTCACAAGAAAAAGCACCAACTGCTGTAACAGTGCATTGGGCCATCAAAGGGACTGTGCTCTGTTTAGTCATGCACCCCTTTGTAGGGGAGGAAAAAACATCTTCCTACCCTCTTAGGTTCTTCAGCTGGGCATGTGAATTAGACATAAGAATCTGACATAAGGCAGGTAAACAGGAGAAAAGCACATACATTTTATGTAACACTTTGAAAGGTATGAGAATAATCTTCACTAGGAAACTGAAGACCCAAAGCTTATATACTTTTAAAAACAAAAAGTAATAAATTATGGGGACATAATGAAACAAAGGAGCTTGGGCTGGGGCAGTAAAGTGTGGGTCAGTGACTAAGAAATAGATGGAGGAAAAGAATGGAAGAGAAGGGTGTTTTTAGGAGGTCTGTTCATGCAGGTCTGTTGTGGTGTCTATGCCCAGTCTCTGGTGATGAGAATAGTTTCTTCCTGGTGCAGGGTGGGCCTTTCCGGTGGGAAATCTGATGACCTGCTTCTAGGTACAGAGAGGGAGATCAATGAGCTCCTCCTGCATCTGCTGATTCTCGAGTGCCTTCGGCTCACAATAATCAGTATGTCCGAGTAGCATATTTTGGGGTGGCATGTTCTGAACCCCTTCACCTTCATAGCTCCTTGTTTTGTGTATTTTAACTACTATTACTTTTTATCATCCACTGATTCAAGAGTGCTTAAGGATACATAAATAGACAGGCAGATGATAGATAGATAAATTTCACATATCAAATAAAGAAGTAAACACAATTCCTGGGGCAGTATTCTCTGTCTTCGAAGATGATTATTGTAAACAGTCCTTCAGAAAAATGCACCAACGAAATCGCTGTGTTAAAGAGATTGTCTAACATGAAAGGGACATGGACACAACAGTGGTAAAGAGACTCACTCAAGGGTTTCCTTTGAACTGAGATGTCGTTGTGCACATTTATTTATAATGTCAATAAGTTGTGCCTAGTTTGCATACGTGTCTGAAGCCCTTGGTTACTGCTATTGAGATTGGTCCTACTGGCAGCAAGTTTTAGCTACTACTGCCTAATTAGTTCAGAATCATAACTAAGGGTCTGATTCCTGCCACAGGTTTGCGTTGACACTGGGAAATGTTTACAACTACAATTTCCTCCCCACAACTCTAACAGGTTCGAGCATGAGTGCCATCTTTAGCTCTTTGGCATTTTTTGTCCTCAGTTTTATACCCCTTTTTCCAGTTCCCCAGATTTCCTTATAGAATAATGTTTAGAGAACTTCTGAAAAAAATTTTTTAAAGATTTTATTCATTTATTTGATTGAGAAACACGGGCGGGGGGGAGAGCACCAGCAGGGGGAGGAGGAGCAGACAGAGAAATACTGAACAGAGAGCCTGATGCAGGGACTCAATCCCAGGACCCCAAGGTCATGACCTGAGCCAAAGGCAGATGCTTAATCGACTGAGCCACCCAAGGCCACCCTATAACTTCTGAAAAATTTTAATACTGGGATCAGGAAGGAGCACATTTATTTAAAGATGACAATGCATCTGACGTTATGCTAACCTCTATATATAATCCAGGACATCATATGAAACGGCTTTTAATATTTGCATTTTTAAAATGAGGAGATACAGACGTAAATATTAATTGAGTCGTCCAAGTTTTAAAATACAAAAACAAGTAAAACTGTTGACAAGGCCCTGCATGGTCTGGTCCCTGCTTACCTCTTCAGCCTTATTTTCAATGGTCCTGCATTTTTGCCACGTAATTTGCAATAACGCAAAAACAAATTTAGAGTTTGCCGGAGACGAACTCTGAAAACATTCTAAAGATCGAGAGAGGCAAAGAAGTATTAACTGTGTCATTTTAAATGGGTATGTCCTAGTTTAGTGAATTATTTGTGTATTTATAAATATAAGAATAATATAAGGACTTTAGGTCTGTCACCTGAGACGTTGGTCCCTTTCATTCGAATTTTTCTTTGAAGTCTGAAGTTTGGTAACCATTCGCTCTTTTCCTAGGGGTCTGTGTTTTTGTTTGTTTTCAGGCAATGTGAACGACTGCACTGAGTTCCCTTGTGTCCTTGTTCCTGTCCCCACGCCCCATCCCTTAGATGCTGACTGCAGGTTCCAACTAGGCTTAGGTTTCTTTCAAATCCCTCCTGCTGCTAGAACACGTGTGCACAGTACACAGACGCATACAAAGTGCAAAAAAGAAAAAAGAGTAAGACTGGAATTTGGGTTCATGTTATAAGATGCCAGATATCAAGTTTATAATACCTGCACTGTATAATCCATTCCTAACTACATAGATTAGAAAGAACATAACTAGTAAAATGCCAGCAAAATATATGATTTTAAGCGTGTGTTCATGCCTCTACCAACAAATGGCATAATTATTTACCAATTGCATGGAAATAAATAAAATTATAAATTATTTTTAGGCTAATTGGAGGACAAGTTCAATAACACATATGTTATATCCCCAAATTATATGAGAATATTAAAAGTATGAGGTGTATATTCCGTTTCAGATATATGGATGCCTTGGTTCATGAATCCTTGGTTCTTTTTTAAAAAAAAGATTATTTATTTATGTATTTGAGAGAGAGAGAGCATGAGTGGGGGGAGGGGCAGAGGGAGAAGCAGACTCCCCACTGAGTAGGGAGCCCAATGCGGGTCTCAATCCCAGAACCCTGAGATCATGACCTGAGCCGAAGGCAGAGGCTCAGCTAACTGAGCCATCCAGATGCCTCTATCTTCAGATCTTTCTAAATATTAATCAAATCTCATGGGTTTTAGTCACTGAGTAAGAGATGGTATCTCTCATGATATAACAAAGTTGTTTATACTTCGTCTCACTGCTCTACTCCTGCCTTCCCATGGTCTGTTTTTACACAGCCGCCAGGATCCTTTTGGAATATAAGCCACATAATTGTCTCTCCTATGCTAAAATCCTGCCATGGCTCCCACTCACTTGGACTGAAAGCCAACACTCTTACATGAACTGCTCTCTGCCCCGTCCCCCACTCCTGTCATATCTGACCTGATCCTTCCTCTTTAGAACATTCGCATTTGCACTACCTGCCTTGTCTAATCCAGAATGCTCTTCCCCTTGAGTTCTCTGTAGCTAATTCCCTCATCATCTTCAGGTCTGTGCTCAAAAATTCTACCCTTGATGAAGTGTAGAGGTGGAAAACTTTTTCCTCTACCATCTTAGATTCGGTCTCTGAGGTCTTGTGAATTAGGTGAACAGAAGCTACATTAACAGGAGAAAAGATATACAGATTTTTCTGATGTTCTTATTTTTATGTGTACAAGGGCTTTACAGAAAAGAAGTGAAGGCCCAAATAGGCAGTTAGACTGGGGGCTTAACTACCATTTTAACAGATAGTGATAAACTGTGGGGAAATAACACAAAGGGAAAGGGGCTTTGGGCTCTAGGGGTGGTAAGTTGTTGGAGGGTAAATACATGGAAAAGTAAGGGTAGATGAAGTTATTTAGTAAAGTCTGTTTATCTGTTTATGCAGATTCGCCTTGGTGCCAGCCTCCATCCTCCATGATGAGGGTTGTTCTCCTCCAGGAATGGGAGAGAGGGACACCTACAAATGCAGAATTTATGTCCACTTTAAGCAGGGAAATTTATGCTCTGCTTTTAAGAAGAAAAGGGAGGGCAGAATGTTTCTCCTGTATCTGCTGGTCTTCAATTGTCTTCAGCTCAAAATAACTCTTATGCCAAAGTGACATTTTGGAGTGGCATGTTCTGATCCCTTCAGAGGCAGCCTTGACCAGCTTTTCGATATTACAATATTCCCAATCTCTGCCTACACCGCCTCCCATATACGACCACCACTCCTTAGCAATCTAGGTCTCTTTAATTTCTTCTTTTCCTTTTTAAAATAGCACGTTTCATGCTTTATTTTTTATTTTCTATCTTCCCTGCTATAATTATAGGCTTTACATGGTCTAAATTTTTCTCTTTTTCTCTGATATATCCTAAGTATTAGCATGGTGCTTGGCATGTATAGGCAGCCAATAATTTTTGTTTGTTAAATAAAGGAGTTAGCTTTGTAAGTACTCATGCTGTACGATGCCTGAACAGTTAAACATGCGTCCACCTAAAAGGGACACAAGTGATGCTTCACACTGCAGCTTTGTTCCACTTTATTGATTTCTTCAACTGAAAGTATGTGAACGTGTTGATGTAGATTCTGAAATCTTCAGCATTTCTGAGTTTTCAACTGATCTCATTTCCTCCACAATGACATTAATTTGTTGGGAAAGGTGAATAGTTGTGTCTGCAAGCAAAGCCTACATAAGTACCCAAGCCTGGTGTGTTAGTTCAGGTTGGAAAAATGGCATTTTAGAAAGCACCAGCAAACTTTAGAGTTCCTTGTTTCTAAAATTTAAAATCAAAGCAAATTCTTTCTTGTTACTATAATATTTTGGGGACCTGAACACGTGTCTCAACAATGCTTCAATAACTATGCCTGACAACATTGGAAGAGAGTCAGCATGGACCATCTGGTTCAGAATTGTGGATGGCGATTCATAATGCTCTCATTTGTATTTGCAAAGCTGACAGTCCTGTCCTGGGGTAGAAAGTGTGCAACAAGATTATCTGTCCTTTCCACAGTGAGAATCCCTAGAGGTCCCCTGTGTTTCTTAGGAAGGCCTGTGTGCCTTCACATAGGCCTGTCTCATAGCTTGAGTGATATTTTTGGCCCAAGTGAATTTGTCTACCTAGTTTAACTCCCTTTATCCTTAGTTGTTTCAAACTATTTTTATTTCCATCCTTCTGTCTCTTCTGAAAGTATGGGTATATAAAAGTTACGATCTTTGAATAGGTCATATGTATGTGAAAATGTCAAATCAGAAAATTTGTTTCGTATTTAATTTGTAAACCCTTACTTTATAACGGGAATTTATTGGTAAGCAAAAATGCCAGGTACATATTCAAATAGTCCTGTAGTTATTATGATATTCATATTTAAAGGAATCAAGGAGCCAGTGAATCACATCTTGGCCTTTTGGCTAAGATCAAATGTAACAAGTTAATGACACACACATATGTGTGTGTGTGTCTCAATCATGTACCACATTACTTCTCACACCAATAACCAGGCTAATTTTCCACCAACTGCAATACAATTTTTTTTCTTTTCATCTGGTGTCTATTAATTTTACCAGATGGAATAATTTATTTCAGGACTAACCAACCTGATGTGGGTTAAGTCCTCCAGAAAATAGATTTAGTCCAAGATAAGAAGGGAAAATTAATTATTTTCCATGCCAAGGTAATCCTACGTGGTCTCGACAAAGCTGGAATGAGAAGGAAAAACCATGGAGTGTTTCAGAGAGGAATTGAGCCTTGATGTTCACTTTCCATGTGATCTAATCACTGTCAATCACATGCCAGCAATACCAATATTAGGTCAGCTTTGAGACACATCCTCAGAAAGGGATGAGTCATTGGGAAAAGGAGAAAGCTCGTGGAAAGCATCAATCCAGGCTGCTTCTGAGACAATGGAAAAGATGGAATACATTTTCGTTCCCTAAAATGGTGAAGTGACTGCTTGCCTCATTTTTCTTCCCTTTGCTTTTCAAACCTGCCCTCCACCGGAGCACCTACCTTCTGCCCAAATCCCCGCCCACCCCTAGTGATGGGGAAAATTAGGGAGATTGGTAGACATGTGGTGATATGTTCAGTCTGAGCTTTAAATATCATAAATATTTTCCCTTGAAGTTCATGCTTTCCACTCTAACTCTAAAATGTAACTGGGCCATGAAAATTCCAATTTTCCCCTAAAAAGAACTTTCAAAAACCTTTTTATCATTGGTTAGGAGAATAACTGAGGATTATACATTGCTTGATCTATTTGAGCTACTTTAAAATAAAAAGTATATTTTCCTGGAAGTTGTACAATATTCAGGGGTAATGAATATTCACTATTTTGGTAAATATATTGCATAAATACTGATTCTCCAACTATTCCTTCATTTATTTCTTTTATGACTTCTTTGTCTTGATTCTTGGCACCATATATGCCATAAAATGTGTTAGTGTCAAAATAAGCTTCCATAGCGTAAACACCAAACTCAACAGACCTGTATTTTTCCTTGAACTTGAAAGACATTATAAAATTTACAAGCTTTCTTATACTAATAGGAACAAAAAAGAACACCAAGCTTTTTTCCATTGTTTTTTAAAGTTCAAGTCACAGAGACATCACTCCAATGTTGGAACAATGAAGACAACGTATTGGCTCTAATCTGGAAGCCCTGGGCTGAGTAGATCAAGCAGGGATAGCGGCATGGCCTCTGACTCAGCTGCTTCTCTGTTCATCTCTTCTCCTTTAGATCCCTCTCCAAATCATGGCAAAGACGTCCCCAGCACCTCCATGCTACATGAACCCTGGCCCCCATTCTCCCAGAAGGAGATGCGTTCTCTCTTGTGCAACGTCCATCATTAAACGCAAGTTTATTGGATTTCTAAAATCATGCTCTCACTCCTGGATCGTGAAAGGGAAAAACTTATCATCGGTCTGGATCTTGCCCATCCTGCATGAGTAAACTTGGATGCACTTGATTGGGGGCGGGGCGGGGGAATAATTTTCCAAAGAAACAAAGGGGAAAGGGATGCTGGGCAAAAAACCCCTCAAACATTTGATGACATTTTAGCATCAAAATAATTTTGTAAAATACTGTTTTCTGGCTGTCTCATTTGCCAGGGGAGTTCCCTGACTCTCCAGTCACTTTGTAAGTAGTGGCCTCAGCAAGGAAAGGGAACTTCTTTCTATGGCTTATTCTAAAGCCCTGCAAACAAAATAATGACTGGTGGGACATTTTAAAAGGAAAGAAAGTTAACTGTATTAATCATCTATTTTGTTTATACTTACATTTCTCTATGTGATGCTTCTCTCTGTCTCATCTATTCACCTTCACCAAGCTTAAACGGGTTAATCCATATATCTATGCATATATACGTGTATACAGAAGTATATGTGTTTCGTATGTGTATATGTGTATGTAGATAGGTTAATCTATATGGTGATTCATTTCTTTAATGCTGTATTATCAAATTTGTCAGTTATTAAAGTTTGTATCCAGAACTTAAAACTAATTGCCCTTGCCAAAGAGGCAAGAATATACAATGGGAAAAAGACAATCTTTTTTTTTTTTTCTGAAAATTTCATTTACTTATTAGAGAGAGAGAGAGCAGGAGAGGGAGAAGCAGACTCCCCACTGAGTGGGGAGCCCTACACGGGGCTCGATCCCAGGATCCTGAGATCATCACCTGAGCCGAAGGCAGATGCTTAACCGACTGAACCTCCCAAGAGCCACAAAAAGACAATCTCTTCAACGAATGGTGTTGGGATAACTGGACAGTCACATGGGAAAGAGTGCAACTGGACCACTGTCTTATGCACACACAAAAATAAACTCAAACTAGATTAAAGACCTAAATGTGAGACCTGAAACCATAAAAGTCCCAGAAAAGAGCACAGGTAGTAATTTCTCTGACGTGGGCCATAGCAACATTTTTCTAGATCTGTCTCCAGAGGCAAGGGAAATAAAAGCAAAAATAAACTATTGGGGCTACAGCAAAATAAAAAAACTTCTCCATCTTATCTGTGTGCGCAGAAAAACACAGATACTTCTAGCGCACAAAGTACTTTCCAGATGTCCCTTGGAAATTCTAAGAATGCGATGGCATCATGAGTTTGTTGTCACAACTTTGAAAATCTTTGGCGTTTTTGTACTCGGTGATATAAATGTGTACGGGCATAAACACATGAGCGTATATAAAAATTAATTTCCATATGCATACATGTGTATGTTTATATGTGCACGTGACAAGGGGGATAACTATGACATAAATCCCACGCTGCTCATTCTCTTTGGAGAACGCAGCAACAGACAGCAAACTAGGGACACCCCTGTGATTCAGCGGCCCCCGGGGCTCCACAGGGTGGCCAGGTAGGAAAGGACGACTTGCAAAGGGCCAAACCGAAAGAAGTGACAGTCAGAACCAGTGACTTTTGTCCTCTTTAAGAGTGTGTGAGGGTTTTCACAGCTCCATCCGTTTCCTGTTTAATATGCAGTTTGGACATTTTGAGGAAGAAATCTAACTTCAAAATTGTCTACATATGTTTAACGACAACCACCCTGCTGTTTGAAAGCACGTCACTCTGAGTGACATATGTCTTGTGCGTTACTTACGGTCGGCCCAGAGATTTGTTTTTTCCTGAAACAATTTTCTTTCAGCAGAACGTGTTATACTGTTTCTGAGGAACTAGCAAAGTTATATACTATCGAAACTATATGCTGCAGAAGCCGACGACATCACAATGTCTGGCCCCGCTCTTTTATGCAAAATTAATCCGACTGACAGATTTTTTTTCTATCTTTTTATAGCGTAAAAACCCAACATACAGAGAAGTATTTCTCCCAAGGTTTTCCCTTTCTGCATGAGCTCCAAATACGCTTTCAAATTATTATCTTAGCAACTTCGAATTCGTATGTAAAGGCACACACATTTGGTGTATCCTTATCCTATCCAAATCCCGTGTAACTTTCAGAGTAGAAACTCCCACCACTCTTCAAGCAAGAAGAAGACCCAAAATAACCTGAAGCCATTTATCATTTGTGTGCGTTCTCAATACCAGCCACAATGCTTAGCAGCCTGAGGGAAGTTTCCACGAAATTCCATTGTGACGTGCCTGTGGTTGGGGCATGAGGATGAAGGGGAAGCTCCCACGGGGTCTTTGGCCCCCCCACCCCGCCCCCGCCTGCCATTATGATATGATTCACTCCATTGAGAGTCAGGGAAACTCAAAACTGAAGAGAAGAAAACTCATGGTGTTGGACGCCCAGCACTGAATGGGAATCAGGGGTCAAATCCCTGCTGTAGGTTATCGGCCAGGTAGGCTGCACATGGTCTCCTTCTTGCATATTTATACGTTTTCTTCCTCCATCAATCAATCCACAGGCATCTCGTAGCTCCTCTGTGAAAGGCACTGTGCTCGTCCATATAGGAGATGCCAGGAGAGGCGGAAGAATCCTGCTGTCATGGAATTTATGAGCTCGCTGGGGAGATAGGGGTGCATCCCCGGTACCGAGTTAGCTTTTATAAACCTCACCAGCCGCTCTTGCTGCCAAGCACGCACACGAGTGCTCACAGGATTGTCAGTTGCCAGCGAGCGTAATTGTAAATACCGGATAAATGACATAGACATTTAGTTATATTATTTCAGAGATGTAATATCCAAGTTTATTAATGTAAGAAGTCAGATATGACCAAGCTTCATGGGACAGGTGTGTGGTGGTTGGAAATGTGAATCCCTCCCAAGTGTCCTCTGCCCCCTGGCCATCCCTATCAACACCATACACCAGGGGTATTTGTATTTCTAGAGTACTCTGTTAGGTATGATTCTGGAATAGTTTGTTTCAGGAAAGAATAACCGTTGGTTTTTAGTTCTAGGCAACTGTTCAGTTTGAGTAGGGAGGACCCTGTTCTTTCGTGCGACCCTATGTAACCTATTATTTAAGGAAAGAAGGCTGAGCAAAGACAGATGGGCTGCGGAATCCTTTCTCTTAAAGGGCAAGTGAGACACAATAAGAAATATAAATATATATATATCTCTTTGTCCTTGGTTCCTGACACAGACTTCCTAAAACTGACTGTTGGGGGAGATAGGAGCATCTTACCCAGAGCTCCTAAATCTCTTGGAATTTCCTGGGTGACAGAAGCTTCTTTCGTTCTTGTGGAATTTACGAGGGTGGCCCCTTGGCTGGGGACTGGTCACCAGAAAGCCCAAGCCACGATAAGAAGCTTGGAAATTTCAGCCCCACCCCCATCCTCTGCAGAGGGAAAGGGCTAGAGATTGAATACCTCCATGACGAAGTCTCCATTAAGATCCCCCAACCATGGGGTTTGGAGAGCTTCAGTCTGCTGAACCCTTGCTCATGTGGGAGGAAGATGCACACCGACCCCACGGAGACAGTCTCCTGCACTCAGGACCCTTCCGGGGCTCACCCCATGAACCCCCTCATCTGGCTGCGCATCCGTAGCCTTCATTGTACCGTTTGTAATAAGCCAGTAAGCGTAAGTTTCCTTGAGTTTGGTGAGCATTGAGTGCACATCGTTGAGCCTGAAGAGGGGGATGTGTTGCCAACTCAGAAAGAAGGGTGAGGATCCCGGGATCCTCTGAGAATGGCCATCTAAAGTAGGGGCAGAGTTGTGGGATGGGGCCCGTAACTTGTGTGCTCTGTGCTAACTTCGGGCGCTTAGTGGCAGATGTGAATGAAATTGTAGGACAGTCAGCTGGTGTCTGCAGGGAACTGGAAAACTGCTTGGTGTGGAAAACCTACGCATTTGGTGTCAGAAGCAGAGAAAGCGAATTTTGCAATGTTCACTAAATATAGAACTGTCCGGCAACATTTATCAGAGTCCCTGAGAGGGGCTGCTGTGGGATGTTCCCTGGCGGCCTTGCCTGGTTTCCAGGGTCCGTGGGACCCAGCCCTCATCATACCCCTCTCAGCACTGTCCTCTCCCCACTTCCTCTGCAACCCCCTCCTCCACCCTGGACTCTGCCCTTCTTTCCACTCTTCAACAACAGGCCAGCCTCAGGACCTTTGCACTGCAGCTCCCTCTGCCTGGACTCCGGTTCTCCAGGTATCCTCCGTGCTCCCTCCTCACTTCCCTCGGCTTGGCTGGGACATGACCTCCCTGGAGAATGCTCGCTCTGCTTCCTCTCAAAAACGCAAATGGCTCTCCTGACTCCCCCCTTCAATTGCAATTATGGAAACCTGACTGTCTATTTTATCTCTACTATCTATATGTTCGTTCCTCCTTTGTCCCCTCTCCTTCCTACACACACAAAGCCTTTGTAGTCAGACATTCAATGTTTCCACTGCTCTTTCTGCAGCACTGGCATGTCACCTGGCACGTAATGGGGTCTCAAAAATACCTGTTGAATGTGTGAACTCCAGGCAAGTAGGAATCACAAAATAGATCCATTGTGTTGTGTATTTTCCCGAAGCATTTTTAAATGCTCAGAACCAGGCTAGGCAAACAAATGCTCTTGCCATTTGTTTTTCTCAGAGGGAACCACTTCATTGAAATCTGTGATAAATAAAGCGAATCCAACCCTTTGAGGACCTCGACTGGCTTATTCTGTGTGTACGTTGTTCTGGGTGAGGCTACCGTGAATTCAGCCATGTATCTGGAAGGATGTTAAGTGCTGCTCTGTAACATGGGGCATGTGGCTGTTATCGTTAAATCCACGGAGATGACTTTTAAACTGGATTGATTTACTCTTTTATGAAAAATCATTGCTGTTTTTTAAGTACTTCACCTGCTCTTCTTCTGTTCTGGTTTTCCTCCAAATTTCTAAGTCTGTCTGCATGTTTTGTCATGTGGGGTCCTTCCCTCCAGGGGTCTTGACCATCAGAGGCTATCCTTCTGTTGAAAAATCACTTGACAGGGAGTTCTGTGAAATATTTCAGTACACTGTATATGGAGACAGCTGGCTTTGATTCCCAATTCCTGCTCTTTTGTTTTCCTACATTTTTTTGGAACTGTAAAAAAACCTAGCACATCTAGATGTGTTATTGCTTACATTAAAGGAACATAAAATGTCTTTATGGAATGCCAGGAAATCCCAAAATTAAAATTAGATGATTGTATTCGTGTTTTTGTTCATTCGCCCGACAGATACTCGCTGCGTCTCTGACATGAGTCATGCACGATGGTAAGACCTGGTGCTTTGAGATGGATGCAGGCAGTCTCCATTATAAAGCAGACCAGTGTCTGAATGTGGGTGGCTCTCTGTCCTCATTTTCCTCTTTACTGGAATGATGCAGGCGGAATAGTCCCAGAGACAAACTAGTCATTAAGTCTGCCTTCTTCCCTCTTCTTGAGAACCTCTCAACCAAGCCATTCTGGCATGTTACCTCCATGTAACTTTACATTTTTGTATCCCCCGGCCCCCGCTCTTTATTGATCCCCTCTCCTGAAAAGTCCCCCAGAATCTTCCTTCCAGCCATCCGTGAAGGTTTCATGTAGCACTGGTCAAAGAAGGTTGTGTTGCACACCCGTGGGTGTGACCATTACTAAGGTTCCCCCACAGTGCTGCCCTGCGCCCCAAGTCGTGCATTCATAGCGATGGAAAATCAGGGGCTTCTGGAAGACTGTCAAATAAAATAACTTCAGAGGAGGGGATCCCCACCCTAAACACGGTTTATTTCTCAGGCGCTTAGTGGTAATCTCTCTTTGTGATCCAAATAATTATTTCTTATTGAAAACCTGAGATAAATGGAGGGTATTGTGTTCCTAATAGTTATTCTTAAAAACACTGTCTATCAACACCCACCTCACACCTTAACCACAATGCTGTTTTCTCCTTTCTTCAAAGCATTATAGAAAGTCTCTCCTCGGTTTCCACACGGCAAAAAGATTACTGAGAGCGTTCTGAAGTGTGATCATAGTAAACAAAAATATAAGAATACATAAGTGGTTCTCCTGCTTAAGTAAATCCACATGGGATAAAGAAGAGATTAAAGCTTTCAAAAAGAATATTCATGGCTTCTTATTTTCAAAAGGGTTGCTGAGTAAGAAACCTACCCTATAGGTGAGTATACAGCTAGGTTCTTATTGTCAAGGAGAATAAGTGGCAAGGGTTGGAGGATGGGCTGGAAAACCTACAAAGCCCCACTGTGCTGCCCTTTCGGCATTCCCTCCAGTGGAGGCTGAAAATTCATTCCTCTATCTCAATGACGTGCCAGGAAGGCATGACATGTTGATGTAAGCAGCCCTTCACACTTTAGTGTGAATTACAGAGACGATTAAAATTTTAACAAAGGAAAAACTAAGTCCAAGAGTGCAGGTGATTGGAGGGAAGGATGCTCCCTCATGATAACAGAGCCAAGAATACAACAATAAAGGTCACTGAAGAAAAAGATCACTCAGAAATTTGCTTCAGGCTCGTTTGAGCATCAACTCACTGAATGTATTAATGGCCCACATGGACATGCTTGACCCACATTTTCTGAGGGAGGAAATCATTCCCCTTCTGTTGTCAAGATATTAGTGCTTATGTTCAAAATGGGCTAACGTCCATCAGGCCATTGCAGTGCATTAGCCAAGCGATGATTATACCCTTAACACAGGCGCTATACATTTTAGCATACATTATTCAGCTAAAATGAGTTTTAATCCTCATGCATCCTGACTGTGATCTGATAAAAGTTTAATGGCACATTAGAGTAGATGGTTTAGATTTATTTCTACAAATATCAAAGCAAGCCTTGGTTGAACGAGTCTGTCCATTAACTTTCGGGGACTTGAAAGGCTTCCGTTACTTATATTGTGGTTCCGGTGTTTTCATTCGTGTGTTTATCAGAGAACGGCAGTTTCCACTGGAATTTGTTATGTGTGTTTGCTTGCTGTTGGCTTTAAAAATATTTTTAATTGTATTCACACAGGGTACAGACAGACCAATGTGAGGCTGTCGAACTGTAATTCGCATGAACTGTTCTCGTATCGGGCTCCTACTATCGCCCCGTCTCACTCACCCCTGTTTAGGTGAATATGAAACAAGCTCAAAGGCTTTAGACTCAGAAATTGTCTTTCATGCATCAGTCCAAACCTGTTTCAAGACCCCATGATCGTTCTTACATCCTTCCTTCCCTAAAACACGTATTTCAAGAGCTTTCTGAAATCTTTATTACAATCATGATTTAGATACCTAAGATAAAGAAACCACCCCTTAAACGAGTCTAATCCTCTAACCTGTAGCCTCCGTCTCCCTGGGACCTGCCCCGTGCTCACCATGGGGGGCACCGTGGAGGCCAGGGTGGTCTGGCACTGGGAGAAGCCACAGCTCCCCTGGCCGTTAGGTGCTGGTTCTTGTTGGGGTCGTTTCTGTGGTCGCATATGTCAATCAGCTTTCAGCGACATGCAGCTCTACCCAGCTTTCCCTAAGGCAGTGTGCACAGATACAGAAAAGCAATGTATATTGCATTTTAGACTGTATTCTCCTGCCCTCACACCTGGCCAGGGTGGCTTAGGAAACATTATTTCACCAGGTAAAATTAGAAGCACTTGGAAACGTGCTCGTCGTATGCACATGCTTGGAACCAACTTGTCAGATCTAAATGAAATTAGAGACAGAATCAATTAAGCTGATGTTTATTTCCCATAATTAACCCATCATTAAAAAAATAGGTAAGGCAGGTATTTTTGGCATGGATTAGCCATATGTTTATCATGGTTTGCCATTTCTCTTTGTACTCAAAATATTTGCAATACCCTTGCATCTAAAACATAATATATTGGGTTTTGTTTTTTAAATTCTGGACATGAAATACAGGAAGAAACCATATCATATACATCTCTGTACTTCTGCAAAACTTCCATCTCCTTATTCAGTGTTCACCATTTCCTATCTTATCATACTGTTATTTTTGCATGCAGATTTTTATCGTATTTCCTGATAGAAGGGTCAATGTTGGATTTAGTTGGGATCCTTCTACCACAAAGAACATAGCATATAGTCAATAAAACTCTGTGCTAAACTCCGAATAAATTAATGGATATAAAATTCAAATTGTAAGCGTAATTGTGACAGTCTTCAATTGTCTTACTATTGTGCAGACATAAAGAATTCATCAGAAGAGGCAGACTACGGCAGGTCCTGAGACAGCAGCTTGGAAACTCTCCTTTTAGGAGGATATTTCCCTCTGGAAAGTCACGGCATCCGCCTCAGCCACGTGTGTCCCTTAGAGGCAAAATCCAAGTCGCCAGAGACAAAATTAATCATCTCTTTGTTCACTGTGACATGTGGTGACTATGTACGTCTTGATCCTAATATTTTTGCGGAATTAATTCAAGTGACCTACGAGCCTTTCAGCAAAACCCAAAGGAGAGAGAGAAAATTAGATTTCTAAAGGGAAAGCATATAAAACAAAAACAGTTTAGAAATAGTTAACAACATATATTCAGCTATCTCTTTAAAAATCAAACTTGAAAAAAAAAACCTCTTACATTTTTTTTTTAGTTCAGATATTTTAGGGGAGAAAAAGTTCCATAAATTAGCTGAAAATTCACATGATGTTTTGCGCTGCCTTCATCTCATCGTAAAAATATTCAAGAGAGCCAATGTAGCTTAAGCTATTTCTCCTTTTTCAAAGGGACAGTCTTCTTTGCTAAAGGTCAATGAAAAGAACTGTACCTGATTTCTCTGCCAGCCCCTGGAATGTACTCAAGGCAAAATTAGCAAGGGGCCTGTGAGTAAGTAGCAATGCTAGGAATGGGGCGGTGGGGACCAGGGGGGTGGGGAAGGTCCAGAAGGATTTCACACTTACTGAGAGCATGTTTTCTGACAGTCCTGTCGGTAAGTGCTGGGGGTGTTCTCACTCACTCAGTCCTTCCTATAGCTGGGAGACGGGGGTTTCACTATCTTCCCTTTTCAGATAGGGACACGAGGCCGTGACTCGCCCCAGGGCACAGGGCCCCTCCTCTGAGACCCAACCTCCTGATCCCACCCTCACCCCAACACCCCAAGGCGGTGGGGGTCTTCAGTTTCTCAGCTGCTTGTTCTATGTGGAAAGACGTGGCAAAATATTTGACATGGAACTAAATGACTGTCAACCACGCTGTTTCCCCTGGCCTTTTACCCCAAGGAAGAAACTTCTGATGATCACATTTGTGTCAGGACTTTCCCCAGAATCGGTGATTTCACATTCCACTAGCAGCGACCCAGTTTTTTAACTGTTCATTGGCTGTGAAGTTCTGTAGGCAGAAAATGCTAACAAAGTCAAAGATTCGAAAATTTAAAAAAAATTAAGAAAACAGCCTCACCTCCCCCTCCCCCAACCTTTACAGGCTTAATAATCATTTCCTGTTCTCTTAACTCTTCTTAGCAACCCCCCCCCCCAAATGTCTTTTCCTAGGTGAGGTCTTTATTATCTGCTGATAGCGATGATGGCACTCAAGTGAAACATACAGATCGGTGATTTTACTGCCCAGAGCCACGCGATTCCCTTGTGATAAGTTAAAATATTAAATTCCATTACATATCACTTTCACCCCTTTCTTTTTTTAATAATATTTTTTATTATATTATGTTAGTCACCATACAGTACATCCCTATTTTGATGTAAAGTTCCATGATTCATTACTTGCGTATAACCCAGTGCACCATGCAATACATGCCCTCCTTACTACCCATCACCTGCCTGTCCCATTCCCCGACCCCACTCCCCTCTGAAGCCCTCAGTTTGTTTCCCAGAGTCCATAGTCTCCTCATGGTTCATTCCCCCTTCTGTTTACCCCCCCTTTCTTCTTCCCTTTCTTCTCCTACTGATCTTCCTACTTCTTATATTCCATAAATGAATGAATCACCTCTCTTTCTATCCCAGTCCCACCACTCTTTGTTCAGAGTTTTGCAAAACAGCATAAAATTGGCTAATAAACAAAATGTTAATTCTGTTTGTGATAAAGCCGGTTAAGTCCAGGTGATAAAACAAAATACCAACCATTAAAATATTTCGTCTTTACTAGGGTTTGGAGTGAGTATCTACATTTTTGAATGATCTCCAACAAGGAAAGTGAACTTGGAAAAATAAGGGATTGGAATTTCATGGTTACTAGAATTTACCTATATAGATAGATCAAGTGGCCTCACCGGAAAGAAAGTTCCAGACATTCCATTGCTGGGAGAGGGTGTTAAATATGATTCAGCCTTTCTATCGATTTCTTCTTTATTTACTGAGGGGAGGGGAAGGGAATACCAGAATTCAAAAGTATAATCAATCAATAGTTTCACTCTCCTATTTATCTTTTATTCCTAGAACATGAGAAATAATAAAAAAAAATCAGACTTGTGACTTTCACATGACACAGACAATGAGCTTAAGGCAGAAGAGAAAAATAAAACAGAGCTGATCTTTGCCTGTGGTAGCCCAGCAGGAAGTCATTACAAACGGTGATGACAGCTCAGTTGGGTTTCCTCCTCTAAGGGAACGCAGGGCTCCAGAAGCCTCCTGCTCCCATGTGGGCTCTGCCAGGAGTCACCCTGAGACCCTGAAGAAGCATCTTTGTTCCTTTTGCACCTTTAGGTTTCCTCAACTGTAAACACTGAGCATCTGTCTCCCATCAAAGTAATTCTGATTCTACGTTACTTAACAGTGGAAATGATGCCAGAGGTGAACTGGGTTGTATACAAGCTCTTAAATAGTATTTTTGCAAGTTGATACGTTATCAGTATTATAATTACGTTGAGATGAATGGAGGATCTAAAGACGTGGTTGTTTTCTGTTATTGAGGAGGGGTTTTGATGTGAAAAGCCTTTGGATTGGTTTTTCCACGTTAGCTGGCAAAAGTGGCCTCTCCAGTTCTGTGGTTCACGTTGTGAGGGAGGAACTGACGTGGGCTACCGTCGCCTTGCTGAAGGAAAACGGGCGACAGACATTTAGGGGAGTCCGAGGAACTTCTCGGAGCACTGCTCATCTTAGCTGTTACAGAACTTCAGGCTGGTTTCTGATTTATTAATTCCTACTCTTCCTTGGACCTATCACCAGCCTGGTATTTTCCTCGTTCACGAAACACGAAGAATGCTGTACTACAGGGTGGGACAGGCAAGAGTATCCATTTCAACGGACTCTAAACAGGGACTCAGAAGAAGGTTGAATCATTTCCATGTACATGGGTGATCAAATCTGTTGTAAACTATAAAACTATAGAAGCTGCTGGTGATGTGTTTTCCTATCTCCATGGCATTTTCAAGTTTTTATTTATTTATTTTTATTAGAGAGGTAGTTTCATTGAGTCCTAAAGAGACTTAGGGTAATTCTTGACATATGGAAGGGTAGCTACGTTCTTCTTCAAATACTTCTGGGTTCTTTTTACTCTTTTAGAACAATTTTTAGATGCATGTGTGTAAATCTGTGAAATCCATCTAAGAAGTTTGATTAGAACTTCAAAAACAATCTATCTACCTGTCTTCTCTTTTTTCCTTCATCATGTATACAAAATACATACATATAAAAATAATGTATATAAATATACATATATAATATATTTATATTATAAAAATATATACGTATATATTTTTTCCTTCACACACATACATATCTATCTGACTGTTTGTGTGTCTTAAAGCCCTAATTCACAACGTGATGGTCTTTGGAGATGGAGCCTTTGGGACATACTTGGGTTTGGTTGAGAATGGGAGTGGAGCCCCATGGTGGGATTGGTGGCAGTGTAAGGGGATGAAAGGACCACAGCTGTGTGCCTCTCTCTCTCTACCACATGAGGACACAGCAAGTTGGTGTCTCTCTGCAAACCAGGAAGAGGTCCCTCCCCAGGAACCGAATCAGCTGGCCTCGGACTTCCCAGCCTTCAGAACTGTGAGGAATGATTGCTGTTGAAGCTACCTAGCTCTTGATTCTGGTAAAGCTGTTTCAACTGGCGAAGACCCTGGACAGATCTTTTTAAAAACTTAGTTAGAGGTACTTTAGGGTTTTGGGGTAGCTATTATGAAATATTTGTTTATATCATTAGATTATTATTACATTACAATTGATGTCTTGTGTTTAGTAATATTGTTTGAGTTCTGATCTTGTAGCACGAAAGCGTCTTGAATATTCCTTTTTGCTTTAATTGTCATCTAGTCTCTTAAAAGTTCAATGAGGAGGCTCCTGTAAGTCAATGGCAATAATAGTTTTATTTCTTCTCGGATTAGCTAGGTCATGGAAGGACACTCTGTTGGTACTCGCATTAATGCAGGCCATTCCATACATTGGTCCCAGAGCGTATTCGTTTCCTGAGATGACCACAGACTGGGAAGAATAAAACAGAAATTTATTCTCTCACAGTTCAGGAGGCCAGAAGTCTGCAATCAAGGTGTTGGCAGAGCCCTTCTAACCCCCAAAGTTTGCAAGGAAGGATGGTTCCCTGTCTCTTTGGTTTCTGGTGGTTGTTGGTAATCTTAGTTCATGGTCCTGTAACTCCAATGTCTGCCTCTGGCTTCACATGGCTTTAGTCCCTGGGCGTGTCCAAGTTCAGAGCTCCTCCTTCCTATAAAGACACGTGAATCTGGGACTGTGCAACCCAGTGTAACCTCATGCTAACTTCATCACACCTGCAAAGACCTTATTTCCAAATAAGGTCATGTTCACAGGTTCCAGGGACACATAACATTTTTTTGAGGTGCGGATATTGTTCAACCCAGTAGAGTCCACTTCCTGGTATCCCAAAATTCATATTCTCTCATGTACAAAATACATTCACCCCATTCCAACATCTTCCAAAGTCTTAAGCCATTCCAGCATTAACCCTAAATCCAAACCTCACTTAAATATTACCCACTGGAAAAAGTTCCATATCTCATTATCCAAATTATCTAAACCAGGTATGGGTAAGACTCTTGGTCTAATCCATTCTGGGCCAGAATTTCTTTCCATCCACAGAACAGTGAAACCAGAAAATAAGTTATTTACTTCCAAAGTACGATGGTTGGACAGGCATAGGATAGACATTTCCATTCCAAACGGGATAAATGGAAGGAGTAAGGGTGGGAGGGAGAGGGTACTGGTCTAGAGAAAGTTCTCAACCCCTCCAGGCAGGTTGCAGTAGGTTATAAGGCTGAGAATCATCTTCTGTGGTTTGATGCTCTGCCCTTGGGGCTCTCTGGGAGGACAGCTCTGCCTTCTTTGGCCTCTGGGTCCACAGCCCTGCCCTGGAAAGTCATTCCACGGATGTCAAAGAGACCAGGACCTCTGAATGTGAGCATCCTACACAGTTCCTTCCTGGACAACCTGCCCGAGAAGGTCGGCTGGATCCATGAGTCACACATGTAGTCTCTTTAACAAATGGTTTTCCAGTCACACCCTTGGCCCTGTTTCTAGAGCACACTATTTGGAAAGACAGAATTTTCCAAACTGTCAAGTGCTGGTTCCTTTCCGCATAAAGGTTCATTGCTCAATTTCTCCCTTTTTTGTAGCATTTTACTACAAAGAGCGAGGAGAAACGAGGTCACATCTTCCAGTTTCGCCTGGGAATCTCAGCTAAATTTCCAAGTTCATTGATGACAAGTGGCACTTTCCACCCAGTGTTAGAGCAGCATGTGGCCAGATTTCTGCCGCTTTGTGACAAGGTAGCCTTTTTCCCAGGGTCGGAGAACATGTTCCCCGTTTCCATCAGAGACCCCGGTGTGGGTTCAGGTTCCCTGTTGTTTCTTCCTTGTGCTGAGTTGTTTCCTGTGTTCTAATTTTTTAAAGTTCATCTTCAGTTGCCTTTGTTGTTCAATGTGCCCTGGGTTGTGGGACATTTATACAATTTTTAAATCTGTTTCATGCTTTATTTTATTATAGTTCCCATTGTTTGCTGATTGTATGCAATAATACAATTGATTTCTAATCTTTTTAAATTAAATTTTGGGTTTCAGTAGTTGATTTGTAGATTTCCTAGGCTACTTCGTGTAAACAACCATGTCATTTTCTCCGTGGTGGTTTGAATCCCTGCCTGGTGCAAGTCCCTAGTATCAACGCTGTCTTTGTCTCCTTTTATCTGAGATTGTCTTGATTTTACCTTCGTGTTTGAAGACTGTGTTTGTTGGATGTAGAACGGTGGCTTGGTAGTTTATCATGTTGTGCCACTGTCTTCTGACCTCCAAAATTTTTGAAAGAAATCAGAAAATATTTGAATCAATTTTTTTTTTGCATATGGGTAATGTATCATATGGGCTTTTAAAACATTTTTTCTTTGGTTTTCAGTATTTTGACTATGATATGCTTACTCATTTTATGCACACCCACTCGGGATTCACCGAATCTCTTAATTCTATACATGAGATCTTTCAGCAAATTGAGAATTTTTCAGTCATTCTTTTCAGTAATTTTTTTATGTCCCATTTTCTTTCTCCTCTGCCTGTGGGACCTCAGTTATATATGTCTGTTGGGAATTCAGATACTGTTCACTTTGGTTTTCAAACATCTTTCTTTGTTCTTCAGGTGGAAAAGTCTATTGATCTGTTTCCAAGTTTACTGACTCCCTCTCTTGTCAGCTCCGTCTGCCGGTGAAGCCCAATCAGTGCGTATTTATTTCATAGACTGAGATTTTCATTCTTGAAATTGGGCTTTTTTAGTTTCTAGTTTTCTGATGAAACTTCATATGGCTTTATCTATTGAGCGCATATTTTCTTTTATGCCACTGAGAATAGGTAAAATAAAATTCTGTCTGCTTATTCCAATATATGTTCCTTTGGGAATTGGTTTCCATTGATAGTCTTTTCTCTTAAGAATGGGTTAGGTTGTCCTTTTTTTCACCTGTTGGCTGAATTTGTATTGTTTCCTGAATATTCCACAGGGGTAGAGACTCTGAATTCTATTGTATTCCTAAATAGAGTGCTAATTTTCTAAATTTCGGCAGACAACTAATTATCTTGGACTCGTTAACATTGCCTCTTTGGTGCAGCTCAAAATTCATTTCAAAATGCTATGTATTTGCCCTGTGTATGCATGGTTCAAAATCGGCCAGTCAGTTGGCCAAATTTCTTACATAGGATTTGGTGCCTCACCTCTCCGCCTCTGTTCTTTTTGGGCTATCTTCCTCACTTTGTAGTGGCAACGATTATTCCAAACTCTGTCCTGTGATTCTGAAGGCCGGAAAAAGTATGGGTTTTCCACCAATGTTTTACCCTGTCAGTGCTGAGTCCGGCCTGACTCTCAGGCTTAAGTCATTAAAAAAACAGGAAAATCACCCCAGGCCATTCTTTCTTCCAAATTGATTCTCTGCTATAATCTTCCTGCTTTTTTTTCACTCTGTGCTACCTCCAGGTAGTTTTTAAAAATTTATCCAAGTTTATAGCTGTTATTTGTGGGAAAATTGGCCTGGCAGGAGCTTCCTTGGCCATGCCCGGAGTGGAATACATAAAAAGTGATTTTGCATTTTCTTTGGCTGGAGTCACCAATTATTTCATCGAGCCAAAATATATTTTCTCTTAATTCACCAGCTTGGGGGCTCCACAACCCTTTGATAATATGACTTTGGACTCTATAGCTGTGTGAGGGTCAGACAAGGATTTAATTTCTCACAAAAAGTATTTTTCTCCCCCCCCAAACCAGAGTCCCATGCAAATGTCTAGTTTCATTGTAGTATTTCTGGCCCTATTTGGGGCATGTTTCTATTTCTAGAACTCTAATTATGAATAGCATACCTTCAAGAGTCTGGACATCGGACAATCTATTTGAAGTTCCCGATCTTGTATGCTTTTAAGACAATGGACTATGTTCTCTCCTCATGTGGGTGTTAAAGCACCAAACACTACACGCACTTCTTTTCATATTTGGGAAATTATCATCCACCTTGGAGATTTTCACAACCTTTAATGGATTGAAATAAATAGAGAAGTGTGGAAGTAGTTATCAAGGTAACCACCTTGCTTAAGAGACTTCTTGGTTAACAAGCAGGAAAGATGGCCCCTGTTGGATGAAGCCAGTTGGAACGTGATGGAACTTATTTTCTGACTCAACCATAGCAAAAACGTTTCTAGATCCATTAGAAAGACAAGTCTTTTTTTTTTTTTTTTTTTTTAAGATTTTATCTATTCATTTGAGAGAGAGACAGAGAGAGCACAAGCAGGGGGAGAGAGAGAAGCAGACTCCCAGCTGAGCTGGAAGCCCGACACGGAGCTCAATCCCAGGACCCTGAGATTATGACCTGAACCAAAGGGAGACTCTTAACCATCTGAGCCACCCAGGCGCCCCAAGAGACAAGTTTTAATCATACAGAGTTTACAGATCTTGCTAAAAATAACGGGACATGTACAATGGCAGAATCACTCCCCTATTCATGAGTGACTGTCTGAGGTGAAAGAAAGAAGGAGCCAGAATGGCTACTGAATGTGTATTATTACTACATAGTTCATGAGAAAGTGGTAATAGTTCCTGTAGCATATTTTGATTTTGTGTAAAGGGGACTGAAATATAATTTTTATGTAATAATGAAAAACTTCTGAAAACATCAACTGATGTTAAATTGTTTGCAAAATCAAAATCCTTACCAGAAAGTATTGTAACGTTAAAAAAGAAAGTTCTTTGGAAACAATGACTCACGAAAGAGTGTCAAATGCCATATGCTTAAATGCTGAATCACGCCAAGGAAATCTCAGTGGTTTGGAACATTATTTTTATTACTGGTTTAGTGATATTTTTGAAAATCCAGATATGTAATTAAAATTGCTAAAATAATAAGTAGTTTAGGTTTTTATTTTACACAGGCTGTATTTTGATTAAAAAAATTCCTATCTGTCTATTATCTTCCTAAAAACTCTAGGCAGCACCAGTGCTCACTTGCAATTCCTGTTTTCTTAATAATATTACCTTCTGTATTGAGTTATAGTCTGTGGCATTAAGAACAAAGATTTTGCCTCTGGCTCTTATCTAAAAAGGCAAATAGGAAAATTATTATCTATATATTCCTGTATAGAAAGAGAAATATAAAGAAAATTCCTTAAACTATTTTAATCTTCATGGAATTTCAGAGAATCAGGAGGTGTCTGTATCATTACCATTATTTTCAAAACCAAAGCCCAATGGAAAAAGAAAAGACACAGATTGCCTTTGAAGCTGGGTTCCGTCCATCACTAGGTGTGTAACTGTGGGCATCTTATTAAAGACCTCCATTTTGTAATTTGTAAAATGCAAGCCCTTTCTATTAATGTCTTCAAAAGATTGTTGGAGGTAGCAAATTATACAATACGTGTGAAAATGCTAGGCACAGTGTCAGGGTATGGTCATGGAGGCTTCAGAAATGAAAGGCTGAGTTTTTGGATTTTTTTTAACCCTTTTCCCTATATTCACCGTTTGTAAATTTTAAATACATTCTATTTTCCAAAGCAAACCATGGAATTTTATAATACATTCAATTCTACTTTAAATGGTTCTTAACCACAAGTTTGTTTGAACAGTGCAGTCTATTAAGATCAATCATATTAAAAAACTAACAAAATACCAATTTGAAACCTCATGGTGAAATGCACTAGCAAGGAACTCAAAGACAGAGAACTCTACTGTGAGAAATGCCTTATGTGTGTCATTTTGGTGCGAGCGACACCCAGACGTAGAGGAGAATAGGCCCCTCGGATGTGCCCAGTGAATTGGCATCCAGGGGGTAAACTGTGCGTTTACAATTAGACCCAGACTAGCCTCCGCTGCTTGTGATCAAGAGAGGAAGGACAGTGACGGCCGAAAATGTAGCTTTCCCAGCGCCAAGAATGGAGCTTCCTTCTGTAGTGTGTTTCTGGAAGGATGCTCGAGCCACTGAGTCAAATCGAGGCCTTCAAACTAAGGAGATTGTTTACCAGTCTGAAGAGATAGGGCCACGGGACGTCGGTGTGGCCGATGGAGTAAGGACTTCTGAAAATCCTCTATGCCGAGAAAGCAGCGAGAACATTGGCAACAGCGATCAGAAGAGACTTGATTTTCAGAGCTCAGGAAATGAACCAAAGAAAACAATCCGGGGAATGTTTATTTAAAAAAAAAAAAAACAACCAACCAAACAAACAACAAACTGCCTAATCTTGGGAAGAACAGCAAGTTTTGTGGAGTTTTAATGTAACTTTTCTGATTTCCCCTCCTGCTCTCTCAGCTGTGTGGTAGCCTTGGAAACAACACAGGATCTCGGGGAAAACTGGCAGTCTGGCAGCCACTGAAGGCACAAACCCAATTCCCAGACAACTGTCATTATTTTAACTGTCTGTGGTTCCCAGAAGACCCCACTCACCAGCCTTGTCTTGATCTGACCTGCTCCAAGATCACTGAGAACAGCAGCTTTTTGGAGGGTGTTTGTTGCGTTTGTTGGAATGGATCAGGCACCATTTTCACTTTTCCAGTGGCTCGAGGTGGTGGGTAACTGCATGCCCAGCAGGAGGCAAACCAAAGAGGTTAAAAGGGAAAGCTGGAGGAGCAGGTATCTTGAGGGGGGTTTCTAATGCTCTGGCATATTCCTGGGCATCTGGAAGGCTGCATGCCTGCGTGGAGCCCTGCTCATACCCAGAGAGCAACGCACACGCTGAGGGAAGACCCAAGGCATGGAAGCTCTCCCGCCTGGCTGACCCCAAGACTCTGCTCGAGTAGAAAGTGAGGCTGAGGCAGACTTTTCAAACACCTGGCTGAGTCTTGAGGGCAGACCTGAACCCCAGCACGGAGCCCATCAGCAGAGACCGAGAGGCTTACTGCTTCCAGGCATTTAAGGAAATTTCTCTCGAATCATTAGCTGATCAAGAAGCTAAGTAAACACAGACAAAGAATACAGACCCTACAGAACTGACTCTGGAAATTCATGAACAAGGAACGACAAACACACAGTGCGAGTAGGGATCTGATTTCCGGTGTTGACATGACGTTATTTAAAATTCCCATTTTCAACAAAAATGACTCTATGTGCAAAGGGATAGGAAGGTCTGACCTATACAAAGGAATAAAAGCTGTTGGAAGACACCATTCCTGAGGAAGCCCAGATCCTATGCTTCGAAGGCATAGGCGGCACTCACAAAAGTGCTTGGGCGTGGGTGGGTGAGGCCCTCTACCCCCAAATCCTCGCCCGTCAAGAACTCAGGATGTGAGCTTACTTGAAAATGGAGTCTCCACAGGTGGAACTCACGAAGTTACCATGAGGTCATACTGGTTTGGGTGGGACCTACGGGTATTCGTCAGCCTCTGTTCAACACCAGCAGAATAGGCTTGTTTCTAAAGAGCGGATGGAACATTCTCCAGGATAGATAAGTTGTAAAATGAGACCATTTTCAAAGTTAAAAGTACTGAAATCATGAGATACCAACTCTGATCGCAGTGGAATGAAATGAGAAATCAGCAACAGAAGAAACATGAGGAAATTCACAGTATTGGAGAATGTCTAGAAAAAGCAAATCCACAGAGATAGGTGTTTCCAGGGGCTGGGGGTAGCGGGGAGAAAGGGGTGTCGCTGTTAGTGGGTAGGGAATTTCTGTTCTTTGGTGTGAAAATATTTGGGACATACATAGCAGTGATGAAAGCACAGCTCTGTGAACCTGTGTCCTGAAGACCTCCGAAGTATACGCTTTTTAAAATGTGAATTTCATGGTATATTTTAATCTCATTTTTAAAAATATATGAAAAAAAAGGCATAGCCATGAGCAGAGAACAGACCTTATGACACACACACAAACTCTCTCTCTCTTTAACAGGCACACTTATGGCTAGGAATGGAACTGTTTTCATGGGAGCAGCGCAAACTCGTTTCCCACATTTCAAGCAACCTTGATTTTGTAACAAAACCCACAACAGCATTCATTCTATAATTGTTTATTTAAAACATACTGATTCAGTGAAACCCGTTGAGTCTTGCATGCCCGCTCATTTATGTGGCTGTCATGAAATCCCCCCAAAGACTTCCCAGGCTTCATCATAACAGGATTTGACATATTTGGGCAATTCTTTACATACTGTTCACATCACCTCATTTCATCCTCGCAACAACCCTTTCGGTCAGACTCAGCACTTTTGTTTTCATTTTATGTCTGAGGAAAGCAAAGAACAAAAGCCTTGAAGGGTCATATTCAAGATATCCTAATAAACCGTTGATAGACGTGGTAGCCGTCTGCTGATCCCCACTCTTCAATTACTTCCAAAACACACAGAAGCTAAGAAAACTGTCTATTAATTGAAATGCCGGGTGAGAACATTTCTCCTACTGGCTTACAAAAATCATGCCAATATGTAGTTTCACTGTCGTGAATGAAATGTTCCCTCAGCTTTATTTTTTCATGCCATCCTTCTCTGAGCGGTTTGAAGGACCTTTGGTATCTGTCAGGTGACATGATGACACAGACTGCTCAGAACTGCCCTGTTACTTTTTAAAAAGACATTTCGATGCTGGCACGTTCGCAAATGAAAATCCGTTAACATGCAGGCTGTGGATGTCTGTTTGTAGACTATACCAAAGACACATGGAGAAGTCATTATGAATAAAAATAGGCCTAGTCCTCACACAGATTCCTTCGCAGAGGCATTCAAAAATCAACAAGGACGCTGCCCTGAAACCTGGCCCCGGGGAGGGGGCACTCTGTCCTGAAGTGACAGGTATTGACTGGGGAGATCTGGGAAAGCCTGGAGCCCTGTTTACGCTGGGCTTCCAGTAGTTTCTATAAGCGGTGCTTTTTCTGTGCCACCTGGATTTACTTGGCGGTGCCCCTGGAATCTCTGAATGGACCCAGCGTCCGTTGGAGGGCTCCTGCGACTGGATTGACTGACATCACCCGGGGAGCTGGCCTGCGGGAAGGGCCTGAAAACCAACCCCACCCTGAGTCAGAGGTGGGGAATCCCTGGAGGTTTGTTCCAATGACTCACCGCTGCAATCTGCAAACGGCCACTGGCTGAAATGCCTCCGGAGTGTTTACTTATCACGGTTCCTTTGCCCCTGCCACTCTGGTCTGATTTTGATTTGGACTAAAACAAAACACGAATGAGAACAAAATGTGACAGGGCCCTTGTCCTTTCTGCAGAAGGTCAGAATCGTTGGCGAGTCCTGTGCGAGCTTCGTGTTTACAGGGAACATGAAACTCCAGGAAACTCGGGCAGGACTGATAAATGTGTAAGAGGAGGCAGTAAAAGCCAGGCGAGCTGGGCTTGTGTGGGGGGCAGTTTTAATATAACTGTAGTAAAAACATGTTTATTTGTCCCATTCTTAAATAGAAAGCCTTTCTATTTTATTATTATTTTTAAAGATTGTATTTATTTATTTGACAGAGAGAGAGANCTGATAAATGTGTAAGAGGAGGCAGTAAAAGCCAGGCGAGCTGGGCTTGTGTGGGGGGCAGTTTTAATATAATTGTAGTAAAAACATGTTTATTTGTCTTAAATAGAAAGCCTTTTTATTTTATTATTATTTTTAAAGATTGTATTTATTTATTTGACAGAGAGAGAGAGGCAGCAAGAGAGGAAACACAAGCAGGGGGAGTGGGAGAGGAAGAAGCAGGCTCCCAGCGGAGGAGCCTGATGTGGGGCTCGATCCCAGGACTCTGGGATCACACCCTGAGCTGAAGGCAGACACTTGATGACTGAGCCACCCAGGTACCCCTAGAAAGGCTGTTTAAATGATGCCAAATGAGTCCATTCAAGCTTTTCCTGAAAAAGACTGCTTCAGGTTAACTTTTTTTTTTAAAGACTTAATTTTTTTTAGAGCGGTTTGAGGGTCACAGCAAAATTGAGGGGAAGGCACAGAAATTTCCCATATGCCTCCTATCCTACCCCTCCCATAGCCTCCCCCACTACCAACACCCCCCACCTGACGGTCTATTTGTTACGGAGAATGAATCTACACTGACATGTCATCATCCCCCAGACCCCATAGTGGACACTAGGGTCACTCTTGGGGCTGTGCGTTCTGGGGGTTTGGACAGATGCATAAGACATGTATCTACATCCTGGTATCCTATGGGGGTTGTTTCACTGCCCTAAAATCCTCTGTGCTCTGCTGTTCATCGTTCCCTCCCCCAAACCCTGTACACCACTTGTGTTTTCACGGTCCCCATAGTTTCTCCTTTGCCAGAATGTCAGAGTTGGGTCATGTCAGAGTGGTCTCCTCAGATTGGCTTCCCAGGTGATCCTTCAGAAGGTTTCGGTTAGTAAAACTCATGTGTGACACATTAAGGAAATACTGCCATGACAATGTAATTAGAAACTTGCCATAATTTAGCACTTCATTATGGTAAAAACTGCATTATTTTTTTCTCGATAACACACTTTTCTAAGAGATAGTGGTAGTTGCAGAAAACTCTGCTCACGAACGAGACGCATGTCCGTGAGCGCACACCCACGTCTGTNTCCTTTGCCAGAATGTCAGAGTTGGGTCATGTCAGAGTGGTCTCCTCAGATTGGCTTCCCAGGTGATCCTTCAGAAGGTTTCGGTTAGTAAAACTCATGTGTGACACATTAAGGAAATACTGCCATGACAATGTAATTAGAAACTTGCCATAATTTAGCACTTCATTATGGTAAAAACTGCATTATTTTTTTCTCGATAACACACTTTTCTAAGAGATAGTGGTAGTTGCAGAAAACTCTGCTCACGAACGAGCCGCATGTCCGTGAGCGCACACCCACGTCTGCGCTTGGATTCCTTGGGAGACGCAGACACTGAGCAGAGGAGGAGGAAGGAACGCAAATATGAAAGGAGGCTGTTCCAGGCACTGGGTCTGACACAGCCCTGCTCTGCACACCGACTGTTCTCCCAGGAGCACACTCTTCGGTTGGCTTCATGTGGTGGACCTCAAAGGCCCTGAAGGGCGCTGGCAAACAAAGGGAACACAAGGCAGACTCAGGGACCTGCAGGCCACAGACAGAAGACGCATGAGCTGTCTCGCTGCAAACGGGGCGCTGGGGGGAGCCGAGTCTTCCCCGGAGGGAGGGGCACTGCACGTAGCATCAGGGGAGGACCGCGGACAGGTCTGACCATTCCAAGTCTGTGCGTCACAAGCTCAGATTTAAAAGAAAAGAAAACACGGGACACGTCATCTCGGCTGCTACCACGGCCCTTGTCCTGGCTCCTGGGAGAGGAGCCCGAGGAGGTGACACGTAGGACAGGAGCCCAGGCCGTGCCTCTGGGAGCTGAGCTGCCCTGTCACCTGGAGATGCCACACTGCACGGCGGTTCTTCCACAGGCACGCCAGAGGCCAGGTCTTTCGGAGAAATTAGAGGCCAGAAAAGGAACCTATGGCCTGGAACGAGGCAGCGCAGCAACCGCCGGCCCCGAGCGCTGCTCGCCCGTCGTCTGCCCGGGCCGCTTACCCCTGGTCCCCGCAGCGCCGGAGACAGTCCTGCCCGCGGTACTGGCTCATGGGAACGTCACGGCGGATTTTGCGGGCGCCACCAGACGCAGGGTGACAAGCGCCTCTCTATGTCTGTCCCGCGCACACCTTTAGTTATTCACTGAGAAGGGCGTATTTATTGCCTGGACGCTCTCCTGGCGACTTCTTTTGCAAAACTCTGTGTTCCCTCCAGAGTAACAGAAACCAAATCTGGTTGTTTTTCATCGGGGAAAGCAGTTTAGTTGCCGAAATAGGACTCTGGAACGTGGAGTCATTTAGCCTCCTCGACCATGGGGTGCAACAGTCTGGCTCCTAGACGGGCCTGCAGGGATCCGCTCCCCAACCTCCCCAAGCCGTCTTTCCGTTCTGCCGTTCTTCTCATGGGTCCAGCCCAGCCACGAGCGCACTCGTTGTCAGTGGTCACCCAGGGTCAGAGGGGCTGGAGGAAGGGGGAAGGGGGGAAGGGAAAGTGTGAGGACGAGGAGGAGGAGGTCGGTCTTGGGGAGAGGGCAGAGAGAATGGGACCCATCGAGGCATCTGCAAGACGCAAGGCCCATGGGTTCCCTTTATTCCTGACCGCTCTTACAGCTTCGTGACACATGCCACGGGCAGGCTGCCCTCTGGCTCCTGTGCTCGTCCTCCACCCTTTCCCACTGATTTGTGGTCAGTGACGCTAATACCCAGGGCCCTGTGCCCTCGGCTCCTGTAGACTTAACCACAGAGGCAGGGGTGATGGGAAGGTGGGAGGCTGGAGACCTCGGGGTATCTATTCCCTCCTGATAATCCCGTGGCATCAAGTTCTAGAGATGCGGTTCCTGCTGAGAGACCATCCTGTGGCTCCAGAATGTCCGGGTAATAGACACAGGGGCAGCTGGTGGCCAATGATGGACTGAAAAGGGTATAAACGGCCCCATTCTGCAAGGCGACTCCCCCACTGAACTCTCTTCAGCAAAACCCTTGGAGAATGCTGTCTGCTTCCTGAATGTATCTGGCTTTCTATTATCTGTGGAGCTTGAGAACAAAGACCGCCCGACTATGGCCCATAGAGTACAAAACTCAAAGTTATTGTCCAAGGGAAAGTGAACACCCTACTGCTTTTGTTCAGAAACAAAACCACTTTTTTTGTCTCTTAAAACTTATTTTTCCCCAATGATGTGATAGAAAAGTTGGCAGACTGTGGGTTAATATTTAGAAAAAGATGCAGCAAATAAGGACATTTTCATTTTTGTTCAATTTTTCTGTAAGATCCACCACATAGAGGGAAAAATCAAGTGCAGAGCTTGTGACACTTTCTCAGTCAATATGGACACAGTATTGCCATTTTCAGATGATTCTGCAAAATTGAATTGGCCATGGGTGAAATCCATATATCCTTCTTAATTCCTTCTTTTTAATAGCAGCGAGACATTATTAGCACCGGATGTTTATATAAGGCTTTGCTCATTTCACAGCCTTTCACAGAATTATCGCATTCGATCCTGACTCTGCCCCACGAGTGACTGAGCACCAGACACAGCAAAGATGACCTGGGAGTCCATCCTACGAGAGACCAAAGGGGCTTCCCCCAGTGGCTTACACACTCTAGGGGGACGGACAGATTCAATGCCAGGGGAGCATTCCCTGAAACAGAACAAATGGTTATCTTTGGAAATGACAAAATCCTGCTTAGAAGTATCACAAACCTGAACCCAGTGTATTTCCAAATCATATATAACATATCTGGATTCATTTCTAAAGCCATCCCAGGTTTTTGAAGCAGATTTGACACGATGCTATCAAAAAGCCTGAACTACATTTCAATATTTAACAGATGAAATCACACAAAATAATGCGACAGACACTGGAGTATTAATACTTGATTTGGGTGTGCCCCAGGGGCCAGCATCTGCCATCACGGTATATAGGAAAAGGAGCTTTGCCTTCAAACAGATTCCCCCGTGGTTTCTTTCCAGTCTCTGCTTCTGTAGGTACGACTCTTGATATGTCTGTATTAATTTGGTTATGGCTGAGGTAGGACTCTATTTATCACATTGCCTATGTGTTTCCTCCAAACCAGCACACGTTTCCAAATTCGGTGGCAGTGGTTGAGAGAGTGTCTGAGGAAGGACTTTGCCTTTACTGCCTTTTGCTGACTGTAAATAAATTGCTTGTAGATCTGAAGACTTCATCATATCAAACCTAGCTCCGAGGAAATGCTGAATTTAACAAAAAATAACACCATCACCAACAAAAAAACCCTTGGCTGTGTCAACTTCTAAAACAAATTGGAACTTCAGATAACTTCAAAATGAGGAAAGACTTTTTCCAGCTGTAGAGTTAACATGATGATGGTTGTCGTAATTTAGGCTTTTTATATAAAAAAAATAAACCCCAAAACCTGACAAATGCAAAATAATTTGCAGAACTATGTGTTTGTGGTATACTGTCTATATGCCCAATTCTATCTATCTATCTATCTATCTATCTATCTATCTATCTATCTATCATCTATCTATCTAGGACATTCATAAAATGACACACATATAAATATGCACATAAATATATACATATATTAAAAAGTATAAATATTATGAAAATATATGTACAAAGCATATAGAGTGTATAAAAGTGTATTAAAGTACATAAAGTACTCTGAAAACTATAAAACACTGATGAAAGAATTTGCATGACATAAGCAAATGGAAAGATATCTTGCTCATGGATTGGAAGAACAAATATTGTTAAAATGTCCATACTACCCAAAGCAGTCTACACATTTAATGCAATCCATATCAGAATACCAACAGCATTTAAAAAAATATTTATTTATTTTTAAAAATTTTTAAAAATTATGTTAGTCACCATACAGTACATCCCTGGTTTTTGATGTAAAGTTCGATGATTCATTAGTTGTGTATAACACCCAGTGCACCATGCAATACGTGCCCTCCTTACTACCCATCACCAGTCTATCCCATTCCCCCACCCCCCTCCCCTCTGAAGCCCTCAGTTTGTTTCTCAGAGTCCATAGTCTCTCCAACAGCAGTTTTCAGAGAACTAGAACAAACAATCCTAAAGTGGGCGTGGAACCACAAAAGACCCTGAACAGCCAAAGCAATCTCGAGAAAGAAAAACAAAACTGGAAGCATCACAGTTCTGGACTTTAAGTAATATTGCAAAGCTGTAGTCATCAAGACAGCATGGTACTGGCACAAACACAGACACATAGATCAATGGAACAGAATAGAGAACCCAGAAATGAACCCACAACTATATAGTCAATCTTCAACAAAGCAGGAAAGAGCATCCAATGGGAAAAAGACAGTCTCTTCAACAAATGGTGTTGGGAAAACCGGGCAACCACATGCAGAAGAATGAAATGGGACCTGTATGCTGCACCATAACCCAAAATGAACTCAAAGTGGATTAAGGACCTAAATGTGAGACCTGAAACCACAAAAATCCTAGAAGAGAGCACAGGCAGTAATTCCCTGACATTGGTCATAACAACATCTTTCTAGGTCTCCTGACACAAGGGAAAGAAAAAGCAAAAATAAACTTGGGACTACATCAAAACAAAAATCTGCGCAGCGAAGGAAAACAATCAACAAAACTAAAATACAGCCTACGGAATGGGAGAATTGTAAATGACATATCTGATAAAGGATTAGTGTCCAAAATGTATAAAGAACTTATACAGGGGCGCATGGCTGGCTCAGTCGTTGAGCGTCTGCCTTCGGCTCAGGGCATGATCCCAGGGTCCTGGGATTGAGCCCTGCATCAGGCTCCTCTGCTGGGAGCCTGCTTCTTCCTCTCCCACTCCCCCTGCTTGTGTTCCCTCTCTCGCTGGCTGTCTCTCTCTCTGTCAAATAAATAAATAAAATCTTAAAAAAAATAGAACTTATACAACTCAACACTCCTAAAATGAATAATCCAATTAAAAACGGGCGGAAGTCNTTGTAAATGACATATCTGATAAAGGATTAGTGTCCAAAATGTATAAAGAACTTATACAGGGGCGCATGGCTGGCTCAGTCGTTGAGCGTCTGCCTTCGGCTCAGGGCATGATCCCAGGGTCCTGGGATTGAGCCCTGCATCAGGCTCCTCTGCTGGGAGCCTGCTTCTTCCTCTCCCACTCCCCCTGCTTGTGTTCCCTCTCTCGCTGGCTGTCTCTCTCTCTGTCAAATAAATAAATAAAATCTTAAAAAAAATAGAACTTATACAACTCAACACTCCTAAAATGAATAATCCAATTAAAAACGGGCGGAAGTCTTGAACAAACATTTCTCCAAAGAAGACATACACATGGTCAACGGACACAGGAAAAGATGCTCAGCATCACTGCTCCTCAGGGAGATGCAAATCAAACCACCATGAGATACCACCTCACATGTCAGAATGGCTAAAATCAACAATGCAAGAAATAAATGTTGGCAAGGATGTAGAGAAAGGGGACCCCTATTACACTGTTGGTAGGAATGCAAGCTGGTGCAGCCACTGTGGAAAGAAGTATGGAGGTTCCTCAAAAAGTTAAAAATAGAGCTACCCTATGATCCAGTAATCACACTATTAGGTATTTACCCAAAGAATACCAAGAACACCATTTCAAAGGTATACATGCAGCCCAATGTTAGTGCACCATTGTTTACAATAGTGAAAGTATGGAAGCAGCCCGAGTGACCACGCACAGATGAGTGGACAAAGAAGATGTGGTGTATATACACAATGAAATGTTATTCGGCCATTAAAAGGATAAAATCTTGCTATTTGCAGCAAGGTAGTTGGATCTAGAGAGTATAATGCTGATTGAAATAAATCAGTTAGAGAAAGACAAATACCATAGGATTGCACTCGTGTGGAATTTAAGAAANGAATGCAAGCTGGTGCAGCCACTGTGGAAAGAAGTATGGAGGTTCCTCAAAAAGTTAAAAATAGAGCTACCCTATGATCCAGTAATCACACTATTAGGTATTTACCCAAAGAATACCAAGAACACCATTTCAAAGGTATACATGCAGCCCAATGTTAGTGCACCATTGTTTACAATAGTGAAAGTATGGAAGCAGCCCGAGTGACCACGCACAGATGAGTGGACAAAGAAGATGTGGTGTATATACACAATGAAATGTTATTCGGCCATTAAAAGGATAAAATCTTGCTATTTGCAGCAAGGTAGTTGGATCTAGAGAGTATAATGCTAATTGAAATAAATCAGATAGAGAAAGACAAATACCATAGGATTGCACTCGTGTGGAATTTAAGAAACAGAACAAGCAAACAAAGGAAAAAAAAAAGACAAACAGAAAAACAGGCTCTTAACTCTAGAGAACACATTGCTGGTTACCAGAGGGGAGGGAGGTGGGGCGGTTGGGGGAAATAGGTGAAGGGGATCAAGAGTACACTTGTCTCAATGAGCACTGAGTGCTACACGGAATTGTTGAATCACTGTATTGCACACCTGAAACTAATATAACACTGTAGGTTAACTGTACTGGAATTAAATTTTTAAAAAAGGGAAGAAAAAACTCCCAAAATATACAGAGTGTATGAAAGTGTATAAAAGTATCTGAAGTACATATTTATTTTAAAACAGTGTATGTAATATAGTAATATTACTAATGTATTAAATGTGCTAACATATCAATATTAATAACATATACTAAGCATTAACTAACATATTAAACATGCCATTTTAATAATACTCTTCTAAAATATCCTAATATATTTTTAAAAATTGAAAGAGATCGAGTTTCCTTTCCGTCTGTATTCCTACATGTGATGTCCACATTTTGCTGGTTTATTTCATTAGCCGTGGTCAAGATATTCCCTAATTCTAAGTCCATGTTACTCAGAATGTATGTGTGAAGATCCCCATTCTCAGGCTTTTTACTTAGTAAGCTCAGGGGTTTGTCATTTCACAAGGTCCACAGGGGATGCTTGCTAACCACAGGTTGAGGATCACTGGACACTGACCGACAGTGGACGGTAGGGGGCAGAGCTGTCCACAGTTCTCTGATTCGGGCGGCTCTGTTTCTAGCCTGGAGTCCGGGAAACCATTTGACTTCAGACACTTGCTACATTCTGAACTTCCGGATGAAGATTTCTTATCCGTTCTCTTACCTTCCAGCCTCCAAACAACTAACTTTTTATCCTTGTAAAAGTAACACAGATTTATTGAACAAAATTTGGAAAATACCAATATGACAATAGGAAACAAAGCCAAAATGAAACACTCAAATTTCCACTGTCAAGGAACAAATATTCTGATAATATTTTGTCTTATTTGCCTGTATGCTTTTTGGTGTGTATATGCATATATACGAAGTATCATATTATAATACGTGTCTACAATAAATACAATAATATATACAAAATTATATTGTATATACCATATTCATTCATATGTGTGTAGTTTTAAANTACGAAGTATCATATTATAATACGTGTCTACAATAAATACAATAATATATACAAAATTATATTGTATATACCGTATTCATTCATACGTGTGTAGTTTTAAAAATGGGGAATGAAGCATGAGAGACTATGGATTCTGAGAAACAAACTGAGGGCTTCAGAGGGGAGGGGGGTGGGGGAATGGGATAGGCTGGTGATGGGTAGTAAGGAGGGCACGTATTGCATGGTGCACTGGGTGTTATACGCAACTAACGAATCATCGAACTTTACATCAAAAGCCAGGGATGTACTGTATGGTGACTAACATAATATAATAAAAAAATATTATTATAAAAAAAAGTAAAAATGCAGATCACCCTGAAGTATTCAATTATACTTTCTGTTCCTTTTTCTGAGTTTTGGTAGCAAACAGATAAAGTTCATGGCAAGACTCACTAGGCTGAAGCACTTTGCAAAAGAGATTAAATATTGTATGACCGTGGGCTGTGCGATGGAAACAGAAGGGGTCTCTCCTCTTCAGCCGATCTGGGTCACAGAGACCCCAGCAGGAGTACTTTCCAGAGTCACATTGTCCCGTATTTGTTACAAAGAGTCTTAGCTAGTTCAGGAATGGCAAAGCCTCAGCAAAGCTCGTGGTCTATAAGCTTTCATTTTATATGCATGCAAGTGGTTTATATTTTGTGCCTTAGGGATTTCCATCTTGAGATATTCTAGCCTTCTTCAGACACGTGTCCTGCAATATTTACTTAGAATAATTTTCAATCATTTTAGTTCTCTGTCCTGTAACTTGGAAAGCTCGACTGATACGATCTTTCTGGCAGTCAAGGACGAACAGTCCGAAATTAAATCAGTTCAGTTTGCTCTTTCTCTTGCTAAATACCCGTGAGGAGCTATGATAATCTAATTCATGGAAAAAAATGGCAAACAATACAGACTATCAACTTTCTAGCCTCTGAGTAAAATGCCAGTCTCTTAAAATGATGGCTATGAAGTGTCGGTTTTCTCTATAACTTTTATGTCCACTAAGAGGAACTTCATTCTGAGAATTGGGAAGTCAGCATGCAGACCCTGGAGAATGTGCATTCCCATAGTGGGGGGAGGAAAGCCTTACTCCCAATGCTACGGCTCAAAGTACTGGCCTTGTGCTCCTTGCCCAGTAATGACTTACAAGGCCTTCCCATAATTATTGGGCCAATTAATTAAATCAAAATCAACTTAATTGAATTAATATCAGGTTATGCTAAGGAATGTTAAATCCTCTGGTGGACTAAAGAAAGGAAGGAAGGTTTGCTTTTCATTGAATGTTAAAGGATTTACCAATGAGTTAATTGAATGAATGTTACTGGAAATCAGATATCCATGTGGAAAACGTAGATAATACTAAAACAAATAAATTTATTCTAATGTGGAACTAAATATGAAAAGCAAAACTAAAAAGATGTACTAGAAAATTCAGAAAAGTCTCTTTCTGTCAATAAGGAGGAATAGAATTATTTAAAGCAAATCATGATTCATGAAGGCAATCCATCAAACAATAAAATATGGAATATGTTAAATATTTGACCAAATCTTCCATAGTAAAAATAACAAGCCACAGATGGGAAGAATAGATAGATTGATAGTGTGTATAATCTATAAAGAATTCGTAATCAAACTATTTAAAGTTGTCTGACAAATCTCCAAGAAAAAGACCCAAAAAGGGGACAGAAAGTGAGGGAGAAGAGGAAGCAATTCAATGAAGATGAATTTTTCATAGTCAATAAAGAGACGCCGTCGTGTTTACATATTCTCAAAGCAATGTGTTTTTAAAAATGCAAGAACTGAACTAAAGTGAACTAAATTTATATAAAACAAAATGGCCGCTCTTGCTAACTGGCCTGATGTATCTGAAATGTTGGGTGTCTTCCACCGAGACAGGAGCCATCTAAATGGAAATAACGTTGCCTTCTAATTGTAAATTTGTGTTGGAGTAAAAGATAATCTCAGAATAGTGGAGAGCTCATGGAGTACTAAGACCTGATGAAAGGTAATTCCTGGAACAAAAAATATGAGCCAGAATGAATGCGCCAAATGATATCGTCTTGGTTTGGGAGGTTAGCAAGGTGGTTGATGTAAGGTCTTTAAGGAATTGTAATGGAGGGAAGAAGGTAAGTAGTCCAGACCTCAGAGTGCAGAAGAAATGAAGAAAAAATCCAGCCACCTCATGATGAAACCATCTGCCAAAAATATGCATCTGATCTTGTTCCCATTTAATAACTTTTGTTATCTCCCAATTTCCTACATTTTTGGTTTCATACTTTCAGTAGCAAATTTGGTAGCATTGAAAACTTATCACTGTGATTCCAAAAACCTTTGCAAAGATCATTCCTAAGAATCTGTCCCTTGCCTCATCTCAGGACACTTTGCACCTGCTTCAGGTGTCCACTGATCGATAGGGCAGAAGATGTCATCAGCGGCTCTAAGATGTAGTTTAAATTTAAAATAAGTCCAATTAACTCATTGGTAAATCCTTTAATACCTCAACATTCAGAGAGAAGATTTGATCCTGGATCCCATAGATGACTCAGTGTCAAACAAAAAGCCTCAGGGTGGGGTGGGCCAGGCATTCCACATCAGGGACAATAGGTGGGACTAATCTTTTAATTATTGGTTATGAAACAAATCAGTTGCAAAAACAGCAAGGCTTTTATGAGTTTATGATGCCATCGTGTCTGTGAGCGCCCTCAATAGGCAGTTTCACAGAAGTTCTGGTGGCGTTAGTGAAATTGTTGACATTGCTTTTCAAGATTATTTCATAACGTTTATTTATTCCCTTGTTTACATAACATTGACCACATGGGAAGGATTATTTGGTGCCATTTAGCAATAGGCGGTGTCGCATTTAAATGCTTTTGTATTGTATGCAAATAATATTAAGATGGAGCATCTTATCAATCTAATTGTCTATGAGATGATATTGAGTGAGGTGCTGCCCTGGTAACTTACCAAATGTGAAAGTCAAATCTCTTCAGCCTGTTCGAAAACCTATATGCATGTATTAAACAACGCGTGAGACAGCTCACTTCCCCACTATCTAGCTGCAAATCTTTTTCTTTTTCCTTGTTTACTTTTTATTAATGAAAAACCCTTAACCTTCAATTTTAGGTCCACATTCTTACATAGTCCCTAACAGGAAATTAGTAAATGAACACTAATGAGAGTCATACCTTTACTTCTCTCCTGTAGCCTCATCTATCTGGGCAGTAGTGGCCTCTGTTGTCACCAAGACGGAGCCCCAAGCTTCACGTCATACTTGCATGGGAGGCCACCAGCCTCTCCAGCCCAGCTGATGATTTTGTTTCCTAATGTACATCATTATGGAAACAGAAGGCTAGACAGGGGAAGTTAGGAGAATAGACCCTGGCTGTGCGAAGTCTCAGAGGCTGTCAGCTCGTAGGAAGAGAGGAGCAGAAAGATGCAGCTGGAATTGCAAAAGAGCATAGTGAGTGGGAGGGGGGCATGTGCAGAAGCATTCAACGGGACAGTTGTGATGCTTAACTGAGTTCTGGTCACGCCCAGGTTCTGGTCACGCCCAGGTTCTGGTCAAGGGGAGCACCTTCGTGCTCATAAATAGCCCCCAGCCTCCCGATGAAGGAACACCTGCTGTGATTGATTTCCCTCTTTTGTTATCCGCTTCCACACTTTTCACTACCAGATTTGGGTACCAAGGTTTCAGCACTGACCTCTGCCTTTGCTTTTTATACTCCAGATATTCTTCTCCATAAACTGGTGGTCTGAACCCTGGGCGGTAACGTGGGTTTGGAAGGTTTGGGGGCAGTGGGCAACACAGAGCAGTGTGAAACCTGGATATACAGTTTGCCCTGGCATTGCCTCACATTCTCAATCCTGAAATAAGGCCAGTGTTAGCATCACATGAGAAGCTAGTCAATTTCCCCAGAGGAGTTTGAGGAAAAGGTACAGAGATTCCCCATACACCCCTGACCCTACCCATGCACAGCCTCCCCCCCCATCCGCATCCCCACAACAGTTTGTTACAATTGACTGATGAGCCCACATTGACATCAACGTCATCACACCTTAAGCCCATGGCTGATGTTAGGGCTCCCTCGTGGTGTGTGCGTTCTATGGGTTTGGACAAATGCATAATGACATATGTCCACCACTATAGCACCAAACAAGGTATTTTCACTGCCCTAAATACCCTCTGAACTCCATCTAGTCATCCCTCCCTCCCCCTAGTCCCTGGCAACCACTAATCTTTTTACTGTCTACCTAGCTTTGTCTTTTCTAGAATGTCACTGAGTTGGACTTATACACTATGCGGCCTTTGAGATTGGTTTGTTNTCACTGAGTTGGACTTATACACTATGCAGCCTTTGAGATTGGTTTGTTTCACTCAGTAATAAGCATTTATGTTTCTCTATGTCTTTTCATGGCTTGATAGCTCATTTCTTTTTTTTTTTTATTAAAGATTATTTATTTATTCTACAGAGATAGAGATAGCCAGCAAGAGAGGGAACACAAGCAGGGGGAGTGGGAGAGGAAGAAGCAGGCTCATAGCAGAAGAGCCTGATGTGGGGCTCGATCCCAGAACTCCAGGATCACGCCCTGAGCCGAAGGCAGACACTTAACCGCTGTGCCACCCAGGCGCCCCTCTTTTTAGTGCTGAATATATCCCATTGTCTGGATGGACCACAGTTTATTTATCCGTTGACCTACTGAAGGGGTTCTCGGTTGCGTCCAGGTTTTGGCCGTTATGAATAAAGCTGCTGGAAACATCCATGCGCAGGGTGTTGCACGGACATAAGGTTTCAACTTCTTGGAGTAAATACTAGGGAGCAATCACTACCGTTTTGAGAAAGGAATGACAAATGTCCTGGAAAATCAGAGAAAACGAAGAAAATAAAACGAAACCGTGATCTGAAATGGAGCTCTTGGATTGTGCGGAATGCTCGGAGCATTGGAGGGTAGGACAGGATGGTGATCCAGCGGGCTCGTCACCCATGAAATGAGTGTTTTGTGAGTAGGTTAACCTTTCTCTATCTGTTGGGTCAGAGTCTGGATTAGTCACACACTTCAGGTGACAGACCGGCCAAAACGTCCTCAAGATGAATCAAAGAGTGCACACCTTTGCAAAGCAAATACAACTATTAAAACAAACATCCGTCCATAGTGCACCTATTTCCTTTCTGGGCACTGACGACCCTTCTGCATCCTATCTTCACCAAAAGCTTATGCATGGTGTGGAAACAGGCATCGTGCCCGCGATAATAGTCTTTTCAGGCCGGGGGGCTGCGTGCAGTGATTGAGAGGTTTCTAATATGTCATGCTTTCCAGCATAAAAGCCACATTTCCCCTTAAGTCATTTAATATTTCAATCCTCGAATACTCTACGATGTCAAAAAATCTGAATCCTTTTATTTTTTGTTGTATGAGTAAGAAAAAGAAAACATCCACTTACCTAAAAATCCCACAGATGTCACTTAAAATCGAGCAGTAGATAATACAGCCTGGCAGCCGTCACAATGCTCAGTATTTTTATGATTCAGAAAACATCACAGTCGCGTTAAACAAATAGTCCTTTTTATTAAATGTCACTCAATCCCAGGGCTGGTTATTCATCCGTGTTCCATTCGTGGACTCAAACACTGTCCTTACAATCAAAAGACACCTTGAGTTGGAACTTACAAATCCTGTCAGTCTTACTCTGGGAATAAAGGAACAAAGCATCCCCCACATTCCCCAAACCACCCCCCACAAAAAAAAAAAAGAAAAAAAAGAAAGAAAAAGAAGCAAAGTNGAAATAAAAAAAAGAAAGAAAAAGAAGCAAAGTCCCATTTAGGACAAAGATGCACTCTTCTGTGCTGTGAGTTTAAGTAAAGCATATACTTCTGAACCCTAAAATTGGTGGCCAAGGAAACTTACGAGGCCCACATTGCTCCTTCATTGCAGGGAATCCATGCATTTTCTGCATGAAGAGGAAATGCACACGCATTTCATGGTGGGGCCGGTGTGTNGGGGCCGGTGTGCGCAGAAACGCACAAGCAGAAAGGCGGTTAAAAGCCCTATCGTTGGATGACACGGAGCACAGGGCAAGTGGCGGTCACAGCGCCGTGTCGCCGGGTGGTAGCACCTGCCGAGCACAGACACGCGGACTTCTCCCAAAGCATGAGCTGCTCCCCGGCGACGTGGTCAGGCTCTGCCCCACTGCCACCTGCCAGCGCACAGTCCTCCAGCAGCCCCCGGAGACTAGGCTGTGCCGTTCCAGTCCGGTCGTGCACGTTTTAGGCATAGACATTAAGCTCCCTGACCCAGAGTCATGCCCGCTTTACCACACCGTCGCGCAACAGTATTACAGTGATCAATTTGCTTGTCACCATTACTAGACGGTAGGCCCCCTGAAGGTTGACCTTGGGTTTGGCATCCAGCGGCGCTCCATAGATATTCGTCCAACGAGTGACTATGTACTCACGGTGGCACGACATCCATTTACTGTTGTGGTCGTTTTTAACGTTAAGGATGTCGATCATACAGTTAATCTACAGAGCGGCCACCCTGTAAGCCACGACGAATACGAATGGCTATATTTATTTATTTATTTATTTATTTATTTATTTATTTATTTATAATAAGTTTTTTATTATATTGTGTTAGTCACCATACAGTACATCCCTGGCTTCTGATGTAAAGTTAGATGGTTCATTAGTTGCGTATACCCAGTGCACCATGCAATACGTGCCCTCCTTACTACCCATCACCAGTCTATCCCATTCCCCCACCCCTTCCCCTCTGAAGCCCTCAGCATGAGAGACTATGGACTCTGAGAAACAAACTGAGGGTATCTCCATTCTTAATGACGCGTTTGTATTCCTGTTGGTGTTTCTCACATAAATAAAAAACTCGCTCCAGGGAAATCCCCATTCCTTAGAAACAATGTGCGTTTCCACTTCAAGCAGGAGATGTCCACTGATAAAATTATGGTGTGTAGCTTTGATTATGAAATCTGGGAAAAAGTCTTGTTCTAGGGCCTGAACTGTACTTGGAGGTGTTTAATGGAGATAAGTGCTATTGTCATCATGTTTGCATTGTATATATATTTTAACATTTCATTCTGTTCCGTTTTCCTGCTTTCATTGTGTTTGGCAACATTGGGCAGCTGTATACACAGACACTGAATTTTGAATCACATGGTAAGTGCCCTAAAACACCTACTACATTTACTTTCTAGGACAGAGAAATCATAATAATTTGTACATTAGATTCTCCTCGCAAATGTTCTTCAACAATTATTTCTAAGTGACTTCTTAATTGCTAGTATTTTTTTTCTTTTACTTCTATATGGCTTCTTATGGATATCAAATGTTTCAAAATTATCATTAGTTGTCATAACCAAATTTTGGTCATTTTGATAAAATCCAACATACTACTTAAAACCATTCGTTCAAAATAACACAAATTGCTAGAAAAATTCTATTCAGTGGAGGATGTTTTATTTATATGGCTTAAATTGCCAGGTGTGCAGTCAGGAAATTTAAATTAACATAGTTGTGGTGTAATTTCTTCCAGTCAAAGATACCAACAGAGAGGTAAAGAGACGTGGGTCAGTGGTAGCAGATCGTCGAGCAATTATGAGCTTTTAATAAAGATTCAGTGAATCTTTATTCCTTATAATAAAGATTCAGTGAATGCCTGTGCTTTTGAAGTCTGGCAAGGTCTTTCACGGCGGTGATAGGTATCTGCTCCAGAATTTCTGTATTTGAAAATATGCAATACCGCCATCAAATTTGTTGTAAGAGATCCAAATTTGTAAAGTTCTTTATAAATGTGAAAGGATACATGAGTGGTTCTGGATTCTCCCTGGGCCTGATTTCTGGCTGACCAAGGGATTCGCTGACTGTGTCCTTCTCCGGGCTCCGAGAGGTGGCAGGAGGCCGGCTGTCATTCACCCCCACTGGGAGTTGCTTCCACCATCTGTCCACTCACAGCTTCGCTTTCAGAACGGCTGCCTGGGTCAATTATTTTGCCTAAGATATATCACAACTGGAAAGGTTGAAATATGGTTGGAAAACGTTCATCCTACCGAGTCTGCAGTGGTCATGTTTCTACCACTTAAGAAACCCCAGGAAACCACCTTTGAGAGATGAAATCCCATTGAGTGTCGGCGTGATGGTATTTGTGTGTTTAGACTCTGTTTCGTTTTCCAGCATTCTTCCTATTTTCAGGCAATTAATTCTTCACCCCTGCTGCACTGAATTTAAAACACGTCTGCAAATTCTCTGACCAACTTTCCATTGGGAGGTGGAAGCTAATCCTTCCCCTTGAATACGGTCTGGCCTTAGGGAGGAAAAGAAGGGGTTGAAGTGAAGCTCGCCCCTAGAAGACCATCACACCCCTGAACCCACTGCCCCCTGCCCCAGTATCTTTCTGTCTTCCGGGGTGATTGCTCCTGGAGACGTTGAGGAAGCTCCTGCCATTTGAGGAGAGCAAGAGTAATACTGACATTGCATACTGATGATATTAATATGACATGATTAATCTGGCAGTGAAATATAAGTGGGGAGGATGTGTTTCCTTCCGAAGTACAACCATGAAAACCCCACGTTTCTCTTGTCCTACAAAAAACTAGGGTTCATCTGGGGTGTATTTATATGGCACAGTTATCAGATGGTGCAGTTTCCATCAGTCTGGCTTCCTGAAAGAGAAACAAGCAAACATAGGCAAGTCCTTGACTCACTAATCCTTATTTATGAGACTTTTAAAGGCAATATATAGAAATGTATAAGAGTAAAAATTGAGGTCAGAATAAAACATCTAGAGCCTTTCTTCCTGTTGGTAACATCTGGCCACACCTTTCTTACTCTCTGAGACAACAACCTTGTATGTTTGCTGAAACAATGCAGGACACTTAAAGCCATTGAGGAAATTGATTTTTCTTCATGAGCAAATTTTTCTTTTTATATTTTATTTTCATTTTTAAGTCTGTACAGAAGATGAATTACATGGTAGACAGGTTTTCCATCTTTTGGTATGTCTAAGTCGAGGATAAAAAAAAATGAAGAATTGGAATGTCTTTCCATTGCCAGGAATGGAATTCATTAACATTTGAAATTCACTAATTCTATTGACCGGTTGCTGGAGGACTTGGTTTAAATTGCTCTACGTCTGGAAGCAACCAAGGCAGGAAGGAACATGTGATACTCTTTCTGTGTAGGGCGGAAGGAAGAATGGGCAGCGCCAACGTTGCCTTTTCATCCCAATTTCTCCTTTTTTCTTTGCTCTTCCTTTTTTTTTTTTTTTTGTCTTTGCTAAGAAACTGGTTATTGTAAACCCCCCTAACCCCATTTGCAGGAACATAGGATCAGCAGCAGACTGTACTTTTGCCCTCAACTGCATACCTGCTAGGAGGACCCAGACAAGCTTTGACGTTGCTTCCGATTTCTATAGGACTGACTTTTTAGCTCCATTAAGACTGATGACAAAGGAACTATTTTTGGTGCCTCTGTGAAAGAAACACGCTGGAGCCTGTTATTTTTCAGTAATCCTGCTGTTCGAAGAGAAAAGTGCCAACAAAGCCACTGCGTCTCAAACAGCACTAAATTCGTTACCTCTGTGGGTTTGTGCTTTAGTCTATCCGCTTGTCCAAAAGTGCGGCACATCCAGGTGAATGAGCCCCACCGCTTGTCTCTTCAAACAAAAGGACCAAAGGTGTATTGCTCCTTTTGTCACGCTCCAGATTATGTATCTTTAAAACATTTTTTTTCTCTTCCAGTATTAAACAGGGGTGCCATTTTCATATCTCATACGGAAGATAGTACGAAACGCTATCCCCTCCATTCTTGTCAATCTCTGTTCCCGCAAACACACACCCGTGCATGTTCAAGTGAAGGTTTGCCTAACTTCCCCAAGCAAGTGGAGAAAACCCCCTGTGACATCAGGCTGTAAGATGTCTCACACTCTCCCCCTGTACTCGTAATTCAATGGTGTGCATTTGATAACAGTGGGCACACCTGGGTAAGCTATTAATGAGGAATATTCGAGAAAGAGGATGCTTGGGCACAGAACCCAGCGGGAAAACATAAAGTTGGTGAGCACTGTCAATGAGGATAGAGCAGATGTATGTGAAATCTCCAGCCCGATTCCACAGGATGCATGGGAGAGACACACCATGGAGAGATCCTTCCTATAACTTGGAGAGTCATTTTATCCATTTGAGACCAGAAGTGGAGGTAAGAGCACAGTTTAAAATTTGAATGATGAACAGGACTTACTGCTTCAAAAAAAAAAAAAAACTACTGGAAAGAAATTAGAAAGATCGGTACAGGTGAAGAAAACTGGGATCTGTTAGATTAGGGAAGAGAAACTTGGTGATGGGGAATACTAGTGTTCGAAACACCTGAGAAGTGTCATGGAGAAGACGGTGAAGCTTAGTAGGCTTTCTTTGTGTTTCTAGGGGGGAATGATTTAGAAGAATCCTAAACATTGAAGTGTATGGGTCAATAAAGGTTTTAAAGGTATCTGTTGGAGAAGATCAAGGAATTCAGAAAACTTGGTGAGTAGTGAACACCGTGGTGGTCCGTTAAGCTGAAGGGAACGGTCAGTGGACGGTCTCGTGCAGGGCGGGAAGCGCAGCTCACCCCTCCTTCCTGCTGTGTCTCTGTCCTGCGGCTCAGCCCCCACATCCAGTATCTGACGATGTCCAGTTCCTTCTGTGTAGTTTTGTACAAACTGACACTTAGTATGTGCTGACACCAGGTGAAGTACTTGGGCTATCTTGGTGAGAAACACAGAGCTGTTTTCTGCTCCTGTGGGACTTACACTCTGGCAAAGTGGAGGAAGGAGACTGACGAAGAACATTAGTTCACGTAGGTGCAAGTGTTATGGAGACAAACAAAAGAGCAGGTGAATGAATTAAGTGGACAAGGTTGGTTGTCCTATTTTTTCCAATGTATCGAGGTATGATTCATAAATAAAAATAGACATTCGAGGTATACCGCACCTCAAATATCAAACATGATGAGTTTACATATGTACACATTGTGAAATGATCCTCACCTTCAAGCTAATTAACACACCCACAACTTCATACAGTTGTATGTGTGTGTGCTTGACCACACGGAAGCTCTACTCTCATAGAAAACTTCAAGGACACCCTACAACTGGAAACTGTAGTCACCATGCCGTGACTTAATCATCGTATAACTGGACGTCTGTACTCTTCCACCAGCATGTTCCATTTCCACCCCCACCTCCAGCCCCTGGCAACCACTATTCTACTCTGTTTCTATGAGTTCCACTCTCTTAGATTCCACAGATAAGTGAGATCATGCTGTATTTGTCTTTCTGTGTCTGGCTTATTTCACTTAGCATAATGTCTTCCAAGTTCATCCACGATGTCACAAATGACAAAATTTCCTTCTCCACATGGCTGAATATATTTTCTTATAAATATATGCTGCAGTTTTTCTATCCATTTATCCAACGGTGGACACTCAGGTTGATGCCATGTCTTTGCTATTGTGAATGATATTGCAATGAACATGGGGTGTACTATCTATCCCTCCCGGGACTGATTTTGTGTCCTTGGATATATGCTCAGAAGTGGGATTGTAGGTCCTATGGTAGTTCTGTTTTTAGCAGCTGGGATATGGATACATTTTGGCAGGAGAGCCAACACGACTTGTTGACTGACTGATTGAATGAGGTTGGTGTGTGGCCAGGAAAAGGGTGGTGAGGGAGAGGGGGGAAGCCAGAGAGGTTTTAGGTTTTGTCTTGAGTGACTGAGTGCTACCGACAGAGATGAGGAGAAATGAGGAATGCACGTATTTGGTATCATTGGGGTATAGAAGGAAAGGCGTGAAAGAGAACACCAAAAGAAGGATAGACTATATCAGAGAAAAGAGGTCCATAAACTCTTGTCTATTCAAGAATTTAGCTCCAACGATTTTCCCTTTTTATCACCAGCATCATCAATGTCTCCCTTGTCTCTGCCTATAGACATCATCTCATTTTAAATTCAGAACAAAATACATCCTTCGTAGGCCTTCTCTTTCCCTCTAGCTACTGCCCCATGCCTCTGCTCCTTGCTAGGAATCCACTTTCTTCTCCTTGTTCTTTCCTTCACACACTCTGACCCGTCACCCCAGCACCGCACCTGCCACTTGTCAGTAATATCCTGGACCTCTGTTTTGCCAGTTCCAACAGCCAACAATCTGTTTTCATCTTACTGAACTCCCTTAACAGTATAACAGGCTTTCCATTCTTACTTCCTGTTCCTTCTCAGTCCCCTTCCTGGGATCCTCCTATCTGTCTAACCGCTCTCGTTCCGGACTCAATCCTGGGTCCTCTCTTTTTTTGATATACATTTTTTATATGTCAAAGATATCTCCATAAAGCTGTTTTAAATATATCTGTAATAATTTGTAACATAGCGGTAGAAAACTAACAGAAAGGCCCGTAGATTGTCGATGTTATTGGAGTAGACGTAGTGTCAAACAGTTACGGGAAGTATTCAAAAGATCAAATCCTTGCAATTTATACGTCGGAGGTAATACTGCTATCTAGGGATGAACATAAAAGAGAGATGTTGAGGAAAGTTGCAGGGAAAAATTTAGAGGACAGGGGACTGGAAGAACCCTGGTACCAAGAAAGAGAACTTGGCATCGGATGTTGGCTCTTTCTCCTCCAGCGCTCACCTAGGCCATCCCCCTCCCTGCCCGCTCTCTGGTCCCTATAACTCCTCACAGTCTTCCCATGGCAGCATTTTGTCTTCCTGTCCCTCCTAAAATGTTCAGATTAGCTTAATAATTGCAAGAGTTTGTGTACGTTTCTGCTTTATCAAACACCTTGGACGTGGGATTGTGTGTTGTTGACTCCCGGACATACAGGGCTTAACTAGGCTTTGCCAGATGGCAAATTCCCCTTCTAATTCTAAGCCAATGTTTATTAAAACTATAACACATTAATACAATTCTCAGTTCTTAATGTTATGTGCATATGCTATTTTTTCCTCCTTAAATTTAACCTATTTGTCTTAGGTAAGTAATTTCCCTTACTTGAAGACTTGTTTTGTCAATTTTGTCAGGGCCCACGGGGCTCTATGACAAGCTGAGATGCACTTTCTCTGTGCATATTCTGTTTGTTACCCTAACTAAAACACCCTTGATATCGTATCATTACATGAATTACCTTAATTTGGAGAAACAGTGGTCTGGCCAGACTGGCTCGTCCTCCACTTTCATAAAAAGTGAACATATTACATGTTGTTGGCAAAAAACGGAGGCACATTTTGCGTGTTTGTTTTTCAGAGCACGCCAAGCATATATTTTTGTGGCTTAAAAAAATATTAAGTGAAATTTGATCACAGAAATTTAAATGATACTAAAAGCTAGACACTTGAACTTTAAATTTGAGTTTCATTACATCACCATTACAACTTTTGTAACCATTTCGGCAACAATTGATAGAAAAGTCTAGAAATAGACTATACAAAAAAAATGAAAGCAAATTCATTTTTGTCATGTGGCGAATTTATAATCCAAAGTTCCTATCTGTAATTTTCTGTGCTGTTAGGACATTGATCTCGACAGGATTATTGTCTGTGAAATGATAACAGGGTATAAAACAGAATTTCCCACTGAGACAAAGAAATCTCATTGAATACCTCTGAAAGGTGATATCTACCCTGAAGTTTATTGTAAATATATATAACCATGGGATTTCTTTTCTCCCTTTCTCTGTAAGCCCTGCTTTTCATGGGGTCATGTGTCTGAAGCCTTTAGGCATTCTGTCTGTATCACCGGCACAGAGGTTCAAGTGTATTAGAAATTCAAGACCTACCATAGCGTTGTGCACACAGCAGGAACTTAATAAATAGACATACACATATCTCATTCTATATTTATACTGACTTCTCTGTCCCTTTTGTATTCCTATTGGGTGACTTCAGACCTTTAAATATAGAAACTCTGATTTACCCAAAAAGAATCTGTGTTTGCTCTTTAAATTACTCTGTCCTTAGTATTTACAATTAGATGCGTTTAAAAGAATTTTTAGATCAGTTTTAGGTTCACAGTATAATTGAGAGGAAGGTACAGAGATGCTCCAGATACTCCCTGCTCCCACACGCGCACAGTCTCCCCCGCAAGCAACAACCCCTAACAGAGAGGCGTGCTTGTTACAGCTGATGAACCAACACTGACTCATCATCACCACCCAGAGTCCACAGTTGACATTAGGGTCCCTCTTGGTGTTGTGAGTTCTATGGGTTTGCAGAAATATATAATGACATGTATCTACCATTATGATATAATCCAGGATATTTTCACTGCCCTAAAAATGCTCTGTGCTCTGCCGATATATTCCTCCCCACTCCCAAAGCCTGGCACTCACTGTCTACATAGTTTCTGTCTTTTCTAGAATGCCTTATAGCTGGAATCATATGGTATGTAGCTTTTTCACACTGGCTTCTCCCACTTAGGGATATGCATTTAAGTTTCCTCCATGTCTTTTCATGGCTTGATGACTCATTTCTTCTTAGCACTCAGTTATATTCCATCGTCTGGATGGACCACAGTTTATTTATCTATCCATCTACTGAAGGACATCTTGGTTGCTTCTATGTCTTGGTCAGTATGAATAAAGCCGCTGGAAACAACCATGTGCAAGTTGTTGTGTGGACATAAGTTTTCAACTTCTTTGGGTCAACCAGTACTTTTCAGAAATGTCCTGCTTCCCTTCCTTTCTGAGGTTAGTTTTGACTTTTTTCTGACTTACCTGAGGTATACCAAGTGCTTCCAATGCATTCCATTTTTCCTTGTTACAGCCAAGTTGCTTTTTGCTTCCTACCAGCAGAGAATTCTAATAGGTCAGGCACTCTGACTGGACCAGAGCTTGCCAGCATGATTTCCAGAGAATTCTGTAGACAACTACCTCCAGTTGTTGCAATTCCAACCTCAGAACTTTACTTGGACCATCCTATATCATCCTGGGAGGCTGAGAGTGATAAATGAGAAGTGCCTTCTTATTTGAGCATTCTTTTATACACTGTACAATTGTCATGTTGTGTGATTATATATTCATGACTTACAACTGGCCTCGATCAAGTGCTCCGTAAATACACACATATTCTACAAGTCTGCATGAAGAACTGACTGCCCAGATTTGATATATTTTTTATTGGACATAGGATTGAAAGGAGAAAGTTGATCTTCTAGAAGATCTAGTATGTTATTTGCTCACTCAGATGTTGTCATTACGCATAACTCTATAATTCCTGGTGATGAATTTTGGGTCTGGAAGCTTGAACTTCTTCTGTTGTAGATAAATACTTATTATTTTATCTGTCGTGCATGCTGACTTTGCTGACTTCTGTCTCTATCCTTTAGATAAGGACACCCTTTCTGGTTTACCCAAGTGCTATCCGTACCTGGTCTTTTAGTCAGTCTGAGCCAACTGGTAATGTGTCAATCCAGCGGTTAAGTGCTCACTTACTTGATCTTTACATATTATTCTAATTCTAAGTGATCTTGTCATAATTTTATGTTATGCAATATTTTCTCCATTTGAACATAAAAGTCTGCTTATTGGAAGAAATAAGTCAAAGGTTTATATATTAAAAGGTTGCTCTTTCTAAGTTTGTTGTTTTTATTTTTGTTTTTAAAAAAGTTGGTTACCTAGAAGACCTGACTTCTAAACACAGCTTTCACATGATCTGTTGTGCTAACTTGTAGGGCTGTTGTGAAAACTGAATGGTACAGAGGAAATTATTTCTATACATGGAAGCAAATTTAGGTGATCAGGGTCCAAACTGTGTCATTGAATGGGTACGAAATTGAGGCCTACCTGATGTGAACAGATTCTCAAGATTGTGTACCTAATTAGAGCCCCTGTAAAGGATAAAACTTATTTTTTGAATGCAATGTGAAAAACAAACAAAACCCCAGAAACTGTAATGTGATATAAAATGGAAGAAAACATACTTATTTTTTTCCTTGGAACAATTTTCTTCCCCATACAGTACATGGGACGAGTAAAGATGATAAGTAAAATGTTAGATTTTTTTTTTTTTTTTGTGGGCCAAGATACCCAAATGCCATGAGTCCCTTTCGATAGAATTATACAGCCTGGAGGAAAATTTCAGAATGCTGTTTATCTCATCACACAACCCTTACTTTCATATCGTCCCCATAATGTAATAGCATCTACTGAGGTTAAAATAGTAGTGAAGAAAAGGGACTTCTGGATAAACTTGGACGTTCTTACCCTTGTATTTATCTTCATTCTGTCCTGAGAGGGAAAATATGAAATTGATAGATTGCTTAATGTGTTTGACCTTATTCAGAGGTGTTTTGCATTTATATTGGAGAGTTTGAAAAGGATTAGAGATCGATGCTTAGGAAACAGGACATTCATTCATATTTTAGATTTTCCCTTCGCTAGACGTGGGTGAAACTTCTGTACCAGGCACAGTTCTAGACACTGCAGATCCACAGATGGACAAGAAAGACAAAGACAGCATGGGAGGGTGCGGAACGTCGCTGCTGTCTTCAAGGAGCCGCGAGGTGGCAGGTGCCTGGGGGAGAGACACGTAAAGGGATGTGGTTGAGAGGAGCTGGGGAGGAAACAGATGGGACTTCGGCTTAGGCCATTGGAGGACTTGGCTTTTACTCTGGTGGGAATGGGAAGCCTTTGCAGGGGTTTGAGCAAAGACTCCTATGTTGAAAGCATGACCTTGGCTGTCTGTTGAGAATAGAATCCAGGGGCAAGGACCGAAGTAAGTGATTGGTTAAGAGGGCTATTTGTGAAGTGCAGGGGAGGACTGTGTGTGCCTTGGAGATAGGCTCAAGGGGTGTGGTGAGACAAGGCCGGCCTGGGGGCATATCCTTTTTTTTTTTTTTAAAGATTTTATTTATTTATTTGACAGAGAGAGGCAGCCATCGAGAGAGGGAACACAAGCAGCGGGAGTGGGAGAGGAAGAAGCAGGCTCCCAGCAGAGAAGCCTGGGGGCATATCCTGAAAGGAGACTGGGTGGACTTGCGCTTGGATTGGATGTTGGATAAAGAAAGGCCTGAATAACAGAGAGGGTGGAGTCCCTGTTTACAGCTAAGGAAATTTTTAAAAAGGATTTTATTCATTTATTTGAAGGAGAGAGCAGAGCGAAAGAGAGAGAGAGAGCGAGACCACAATTGGGGGGGGGCAGTAGGCAGAGGCAGAGGGAGAAAGAAGCAGACTCCCCGCCAAGCAGGGAGCCTGACGTGATCCCAGGACCCTGAGATCATGATCCGAGCTGAAGGCAGATGCTTAACTGACTGAGACACGCGGGCGCCCCCACATATGGAAAATTTTGTGCAAGGAGACATTTTGGGGCCAGAACTAGGGCCATAGAAGGGGTATAAAATCAGGAGTTGTGCTTGGGGCATAGTCCTTACACGTGCCTACTGGGCATCCAGGTAGAGATGCAGACAGTGTGATACATAAATTAGGAGTGCAAGCGAGATGTCTGGGTTAAACACAAATGTGGCATCAGTGGCATATGATAATATTGGGAGCCAAGCATTTATTAGAGGTCAGGAGGGGAGTAGGCTTGGTACGTGGAGTAGAGCACAGGTCCAAGTACTGAGCCCTACTTTGCCCCCTTATTCCGCAGGTGCAGACAGAAGTAAAGGATGAAAGGAGCAGCCGGGGGCGGGGGGGCTACGAAAACGAGCTCTGGGTGCTGCTTTGAAACCAAATGAAGGGGTTTCCATGAGGGACAAGTGACCAACTGTGCTAAGTGTTATTGTTAGTTCATGTAAAATGAGAATAAAAAATGACCACAGGATTTTGTAACCTTGGGGGAGAAACCCATCTGAGAAAGTTCAACAGAGAATGGGAAGGGAGGGTTTGGAGATAGCAAATATACATACTTCTACAGAGGAGATTTTCTGAAGAGGAGGAGCAGGAAGTGGAATGATAGGAGGCCAAGTGGGATCTGGAGAGGTTCTTTTATTTATTTTTAGTGTGCTTGTATACAGAATGGAATAATCTAGTAAAAAAAAGCAGAGAAAGAGAAGACTTTAAAAACCCATTGCACCTAATTGGCTTCCTAACTGGTTTTCTGCAAGTTCCTTTTAACTTCACAGGACAGAAAGGTTCCCTGGCCCTAGTCACTTGTTACATGAAATTCCATCCCTACAGATGGTTGGATAACCCTGAGGTGGGTGTGTTGGAAATTCTCCAGCACGATACTTTCAGGATTTAGTACATACTTATAAGAGTCCAGAGAGTTCCGTGGTTGGGAGACCAACAGCGTGGTGTGGATGTTGATACTGGTCTGGGGGACTTAATAACTTCTCATTCAAAGAAGACAGGCCACCAGAATGAAGGGGTAGGCAGGAAAAATTAGCACAGGTGACCCTTGAAATATGTGGGGTTTAGGGACACAACCCTGCCCCCCCAGTCGAAAATCCATGAATAACTTTGGATTCACACAAAACTTAGCTACTAATAAATACTGTTGACTGGAAGCCTTACCAATATTATAAACAGTTGATTAACACAGATTTTGTATGTTATATGTATCACATATTATGTTTTTGTAATAAAGTAAGCTAGAGAAAGAAAATGTTATTAAGAAAATCGTAAGGAAGAGAGTCTATTTATAGTACGTACTATATTTGTTGAAACAAAGCTGCGTGTAAGTGGACCTGTGCAGTTCAAGCCCATGTGTTCAAGGGTCCACTGTAGTTCGCAGAGACAAACTAACACATAGCACGATATGGGGCTCAGTTGTAAGCAACGTGTATTGGCGTCAAGAAAAATTGTTATTTGAGGACACTGGAAGAGTGACAGAAAAGGATGAGACTGAAGGATACGTAGGAGTTAAATTCTGAAATTTTACAGCAGGAACTCGAGCTCACGTCTAAACTTGACAGAATAATAGCACATGAAAAGATGACTTAAAAACAGTAAGTGCCAGAGAAAGCAGAAGTGGGAATGGGGTCTCATGGGAAAGAGGTTAACAGGGGCTGGGGGTGGCTTTTCACAGGGAAGCTCGCCACATAATGTGAATTTTATTTATTTATTTATTTTTTATGATAATATTTTTTATTATATTATGTTAGTCACCGTACAGTACATCCCTGGTTTTTGATGTAAAGTTCCATGACTCATTGGTTGCGTATAACACCAGCGCACCATGCAATACTTGCCCTCCTTACTACCCATCACCAGCCTATCCCATTCCCCCCCCTCCTCCCCTCTGAAGCCCTCAGTTTGTTTCTCAGAGTCCATAGTCTCTCATGGTTCAGTCCCCCTTCTGTTTACTCCCCCTTCATTCTTCCCTTCCTTCTCCTACCGATCTTCCTACATCTTATGTTCCATAAATGAGTGAAACCATATGATAATGTGAATTTTAAAATTTGATTTAAAAATAGGAAAAGAGAGAAGCAGAGATGTAAAGAGGTAGAGGGATAAAGTTCTACGTGTGGGCCTCCTTTCATGGAATCGTCTTGCCTTCCTATTTTATGAGCTCGTAGACATACTACATTAAGAAAGGACTGGTGTACCCACATCTCAGTAAAGGATGTTAAGTATTATTCATTCAATTGCAGATACTTACTGATGTTTAAAAACTAAGGGTTAAACATCTAACACACTAAGTCTACTACCATTAGAGAAGGCTTTCTGGAATGGGAGGGGTAAATGTATTTGGTTTTTGGGTTTTACAAAATGCAAAGCATAGCTTACAAGTGTGTTTGATACACTGGTGGGTTCCCTTTGCTTGCATCTTATTTAAGATTCTTTTCCATCAATATTCATTAGTGAAATTAATGTGCATTTTGTGTTGTTTTGTGTTTTAGGATAACTGTTTGAGGTTTTCAGGTCACTGTTTCACCTGATTTAGGAAAACGATTCAGGAAGTTAAAGATTTCCATATGAACAGCTTACATGTGCTTTTAAGGGGACTGGGACCCCTATCACTGGGCAGATAAGCATCAACCCCCTTTTCCTTCGTCGCTGGGTTCCCCAGGTGAGGCTTACGAGGAAGAGCTCCCAAAGCTGTGTTGGCTACAATGGCTCTCATGTTACTCCCACGTACACAAAACCGTGGGGGCGGGTTGGAGGCAAGTCATTCTCGGGACTATCACAGGCTCCTCCTCCTGGGGGTGGGGACACTTCAACTCTCCAGATGGTGGCCAGCAACAGGAGGATGTGAAATCCTCTTGTAGTGACTGCCCCCAGCCATGCAGTTTGGGATTTGCTGTTTCAGCTGGTGGGCTCCATTACCAAACTCTTTATTAATATGAATAATTAGTTTTTGTGGAATTTGTTCTATTAAAATACAGAAATATTTGCCCCCCCATCCCCAAAAAAGCCCATTACAATTTAAAGCAATTTTTGTTCTTTGAACTCCAAAATTTACGTCAAGGTGTGTTTGGGGTGGGTAGAGAGGTGAAGGAAGGAAATAGATTTCACAGGAACTATGACTTTCAGGGAAGTGTATTATTCTTTGTGACTACTTTTTTTTTTTTTTTTAAACTGACACAGGATGCCAACATGCATTCCTAATGTCTAGATTTATGAGGTGTTACTGGATTCCTACAGGGTCACTGTGGGAGGAATGAAATCTTAAATTTTATTTACTTACAAACTACCTTCTTTCTTATAGATTTTTTTGAACACAATGTATTTAACACTAGAAATGCATCACCGAGCTGGACAGTGAAGGAAACTGTATGTGTGGGTTTTATATAATACGAAGTCGACTTGCACTTTCTACTTGTTATTTACATTTCCATGTTGAAGGTTAAACAGAGTAACAAATCATATGCAACACGTGTGCCCGGGGGACAGATACCTTTAGGTCATTTATAATTAGCATATATTTGAAATCTTCAGAGAACATGTTCTCTATGATTCAGGGCCTGGATTATTATTATTATTTTTTTAATCACTGGCTTAAAAAAGGCTGAAAGAGAAAGGAATCACAATCATAAGCTTAGTTCTTCAGATACGTTAAAAATTTGGTTGTTAATCTAATAAAGCCCTTGAATCCTCCTATTGCTTTTCATATAAAATGGTGTCAAAACCAGTGGGTACTACGGCCTTCAAGACGCATTCGCCAGGCATTCTGCGTCAGAGTGGAAACATTCGTGTTCTCAAGACCATTCAGGAAAGGAAGCTGTCAGTTTCCGTGAGTTCGAGTGTGAACGGGCCTGCAGTCACTGTGTGTCCCATAAATGCCGAGCCGGGAAGTGTCAGTCTTCACATCCCCGTGGTGATGATGGGAGGGAGGGAAAGAAATTCACCCTGGAAAATGCAAATAAAGAATTTATTACTTTCTAACATGACACAGGCTCATTTATTTTTCTTCTTTAAATTTAAAGTTCTCTGTACATGGAGGCATTAGCCATGGATTGGGGAGAAGTGGTTACAAGCTTGCTGCCTTGCTACAGGTAAACATTGAAAGGGTAGGGCTTCTAGACAACCGTGCCGCAATATCTAAGAGAAAGCAGGTGATGTCGTTGTTTATGTAAGTGACTTAGCAAACACAAAAGAAAAGAGGGGAGAAAACAATGACTGTGTATTTTGGAGTCAATAGAAAGACTATTAAATGCCCTTTAACCCATAACTGCTGCATCTCCCTTTGTAAGAATACAAGTTTGAAAAGCTCACACCCAGACTGAGAACTCTGAAGAGCTATGAGATCGCCTAAGACGAGTGCAGCAAAAATGAGCAAAAATTATCCAAAATATTGTAAGTGCTCAGTTCATCAGTTAATCAAAGTAACCTCACGTTGGAGGACAGGATGAAACTCTGGTTCGGAGGACTGGTCTCAGAGCCTCCTCTCCCACCCAGACCTCGGGGCACCCTGTACGGTATTGGCCAGGGAATTTCTTTTCTTCTTCTCTTTGTCTTCGTCTCCTTCTCCTTTTTCTTTTTCTTTTTCTTCTTCTTCCTATTCTTCTCCTCCTCCTCCTCCTTCTTCATTCTCCTTCTCCTCCTCCTCCTTCTTCTTCCTCTTCCTCTGCTTTTTTTAATGGGGGACCAGAGGGAGAGGGAGAGAGAGAACCTGAAAGCAGACTCCACGCCCAGCATGGAGCCTGATGTGGGGCTCGATCCCAGGACCCTGAGATCATGACCTAAATTGAAATTGAGTCGGACGTTTCACCAATGGAGGCACCCAGACGCCCCGGCCAGGGAATTTATCATGACCCTTCCTGGAGAGAAGCATTGTTCTCTCCTTTGCATTGATCAGAGTAATTTATCTCTTTCTTGTGCCAGAGATGGTTACCTACGTGTTTTGGTTATGTTCTGACTTAAGACTTTTAAAAAATATTTTACTTCCAGTATAGTTAACATAGAGTGTTATATTCATTTCCAGTGTCCAGTATAGTGATTCAAAAATTCAACATGTTACTCAGTGTTCATCAATGTAAGTGTACTTGTAAACTCCATGCCCTATTTCACTCATTCCCCCATCCACCTCCCTTCTGGTGACCAGCAGTGTATTCTCTATAGTTAAGAGTCTGTTTCTTGGGGCGCCTGGGTGGCACAGCGGTTAAGCTTCTGCCTTCGGCTCAGGGCGTGATCCCTGTGTTGTGAGATCGAGCCCCACCNTCCCTTCTGGTGACCAGCAGTGTATTCTCTATAGTTAAGAGTCTGTTTCTTGGGGCGCCTGGGTGGCACAGCAGTTAAGCGTCTGCCTTCGGCTCAGGGCGTGATCCCTGTGTTGTGAGATCGAGCCCCACCTCAGGTTCCTCCGCTATGAGCCTGCTTCTTCCTCTCCCACTCCCCCTGCTTGTGTTGCCTCTCTTGCTGGCTGTCCCTCTGTCAAATAAATAAGTAAAATCTTTANTTCCTCCGCTATGAGCCTGCTTCTTCCTCTCCCACTCCCCCTGCTTGTGTTGCCTCTCTTGCTGGCTGTCTCTCTGTCAAATAAGTAAAATCTTTAAAAAAAAAAAAGAGTCTGTTTCTTGGTTTGTCTCTTTTCTCCTTTGTTCATTTGTTTTGCCCCTTAAATTCACATATGGATGAAATCATATGGTATTTGTCTTTCTCTGACTTATTTCACTTAGCATAGTACTCTCTAGCTCCATCCACATTGTTGCAAAAGGCAAGGTTTCATTCTTTTTATGGCTGACTGTTTCATTGTGTATGTGTATATATGTGTGTGTATACATATATATGTATATAAAGACGTAAACCTTTATTCATTCATCAGTTGATGGACACTGGCTATTGTAAATAATGCTGCAATAAACAGGGGTGCATGTATCCCTTTGCATGAGTGTTTTTGTATTCTTTGGGTAAATACTCAGTAATGTGATTTCTGGATAATAGGATAGGTCTATTTATAACTTTCTGAGGACGCGCCATACTGTTGTCCACATGTATTGAAATGATCATATGGTTCTTACCCTTTCTTTTATTAGTGTGATGTATCACATTGATTGATTGAACCATCCTTGCATCCCAGGAATAAATCCCACTTGATGGTGGTGAATGACTTTCTTAAATGTATTGTTGGAGTCAGTTTGCTGACTTCAGATTTTTAAACATTTATGAGACTCCAAGTTATTTGTTGACATCCTCTCCTTTGTCCCACCACAGATTCTGGGGGAGACAGAGGACTTCTCTGCATGTTCTGAGCATCTGCTCTGTACCAGGTGGACTCTCATGATTTTTGTTGTTGTTGTTTTTTGCTTTATTTTCTAAACATTCACTGCCTCCTTTGATCCACAAAATCAGCTTGCATCATGAAGAACCCAGCTTGGCCATTGTGCATTTCAGGCACACGGTATGAAGCCATAGTACTGTGCTGACGTCTGCTGAGTCTTGCTTTCCAGCCTGNCTAAACATTCACTGCCTCCTTTGATCCACAAAATCAGCTTGCATCATGAAGAACCCAGCTTGGCCATTGTGCGTTTCAGGCACACGGTATGAAGCCATAATACTGTGCTGACGTCTGCTGAGTCTTGCTTTCCAGCCTGGGGGGGGCTGACCTTTCGGGGCAGATGTCGGTGACTTGGCAGAAAGAGTGGCTACCATTTCCCATGAGTGAACACGGACCACTTTGTCACCTGCTTGGGGCCTCTTTCTAGCCAGAGCTCCCTCCTTCTTGTAAGTACTGGCATGATGGCATTTCTTCCTCTCTTACCCATTTCCTCAATTCTCTTCTCTCCATCTCCGTTTCCTTTGTGACTGGAAGGACCTGGAGAATGGGGAGAGGGTGATGAAATGTGGGTGCTGCCGCTTCTCTCCCATTTTTTCCTTTTGGCTACTGTCCCTTGATCAGATCTGGCAATTTCCATAACTGTAGGGCTGGCACCTGGGACCCTGCTTTGCAGGACTCAGCACAGATGTGATTTGTACGGATTTGTCTTTATACTGATGGATGTTTCACTCCACCACCAGACAGTGGCTCCCTGAGGTCAAGGCCTGTGTCTGTTTTGCTGTAATAATTTTACCTACTGCAACAGTGCCGGGACTAGGGGCTTGTTTAACATAATAAATACGGATCATCTGAAAATGAAAGTTGCAAGCAGTGCTGTGCCTATTTTCACAATATTTTCTATTTTATTTTATTCTTTTTCTCCCTAATTTTTCTAGTTAGTATTTCCAAAAGTGTGTTCCATGATAAAGATAATCGCAGGCATCCCTGACTGTTCCTAATTCCCTGGGGGTCCTTCCAGGAGCACACAATGAAGCATAATACTGGACGTTAGTTTGAGATGTTTTTTTACCAACTTTCATTGATTTATTTTGTTCCTTGGGAACGGAAGCTGAACATTATCAATGACTGTTTGGCAACTACGAAGTGGCCATATGGGTTTTTTCTTCAACATATTAATATTGGAACTAAATACTGTGCTTTCAAATATCAAATCAATAACTTATTCCTGGAATAAGCGCTTTCAAATATCAAATCAATAACTTATTCCTGGTTAGCATGTTATTCTTCTAATATACGTTTGATGTATGCTTTGTTTCAATGCTCACATGTTCAGTTAGTCCATTTTGTCTGTGGTTTTCTTTCTCTCGTGTTAGAGTGTTCCCCAACCTCAGTTTTGGTATCAGTTAATTTGGTTTCACGAGAAAAATAATTATATATTCACTATTTTCCCCCTGTTATGGAGGAGTTTCTAAAACCAGGGGGAATTTCCCTTTTCCTACAAGCTTGAGAACAAGTTGCTCATTAAGCTGTCTGTGGTAGTTATATTTATTTATTTATTGTAAAGGTTTTATTTATTTATTTGACAGAGAGAGAGAGAAAGAGACAGTACAAGTGGGAGGAATAGCAGAGGGAGTGGGAGAAGCAGGCTCCCCGCTGAGCAGGGAGCCTGATGCTGGGATCGATCCCAGGACCCTGAGATCATGACCTGAGCCAAAGGCAGACGCTTAACCGACTGAGCCCCCCGGGTGCCCCATGATGATTCTATTTAGAAAGACAACCCCTCACCTTCTCTCAGGGTACTGGTTTGTTGACATGTCTCAACTCAATTGTAGCAACTGCCTTTTCCAGGAAGACCCAGGAAAGCATTTGCCTCATTGAGCTTTTAAAATTCATTGCACAGACTTGCATGGTCCATTCTGTTACAATGACTTATAGCTTTTAGTCTGTCTGGTTCTATGCTTATTTTTCATTGTTATGTCTAGTTTATAACTCCCCCTGCCCAATCTCTTTAATGGCACGCCAGCCCACCAACTCTGCCCTTCAGGCTGGACCAGGAGGATGCAATTGTCCTGGAGCAGAGAAGAGGGTGGCATGCTCTATAAAGATGGTCACTGGAGTCTTCTCGGAGCAGACATCTGAAGGGAGGAGAAAAAGGAAGGGTGGCTCAGGCATGGGACACACCGTGCCAAGCCCTGGGAGTGGGAAGCAGGATGCCTGGGGTATAATGAGCCACTGGGAGAGGAGGCACTTCCACGAGGCTGAGCGGGTAGCCAGGGAACCTCTTTCAGGATCAACTTAGTTCATAATAAGGAGTTCGCATGTCCTTCTTTCCTTCTAGGTGTAGGTAGGAGCCATTGATAGGAGGATTTTGGCTAGTTGCTCTGAAGGAGGTGATTCTGAACGAAGGAGAGGAGATAGAAAGCTGTTGCAGTCACTCAGGTAGGGAATCCTGACAAGCTGGGCTAGGATTCTTGCAGTGGGGATGGGGGGGGGAAGGTCTTGATTGTCAAAATATTTTGATGATAGATCTACAGCTCGATATTATGTGTGACAATGAAGAAATACCCATGACATTCACTAAGATTCTGAAAGATGCAGCCATTTCAGAATGGCAGTAAATCCTGGAGACTCCTCAGAACTCCTATAACAAAGGCTCCAGAACTGGGCTTTCTAGTGGTTTGGAAATGGCAATGCCCCAAGTCCACCTTTTAAGGTTTCCTTTCAGACTGTTTCAAAATCACCTTCTATTACTATCTTCCAGTTACCACTTTTCTGTGATCCCACAGCGCTTTGTGCTGTCTTCTGCTGAGGCCACCTTGCTTTTCTTCTGTTAAGCACACTGAGTGTATGTTTGTACAGATCATTTAAAATAGGGGACGCATTTACTAGAGAAAAGTTTTCTAGAGAAAAGAAAGACTCCAGGTAATTTAGGATAAGCATATTCCCAACGATCCACTGCTAATTTTCATTTTAATTTTGATCTGATTTTTATAACTTTAAAGACAGATGTTGCATTCAGATTTTGTGTACACTAGACAAGGAAACATTGAGAACAAATTTTGGAGAAAACAAGAGTGTTCTTAACTTGGTATTTTTCCAAGTAAGGACTTTAAAAGCTCAACAATAGCATTTTCTTACACAGTTATTTCAAAAAAGGGATAATGTTGTAATACATACAAAGGAGAAAGGGCATCATTTCTGAAAATGGTTTGTCTTTTAAGTTCAAGAAACGCAAATTTATTACGAAACTCATGATGGTGCTCTGATTTTGCCCATTTCTCTCTTGATCTGTGAGTACAGCCTCATAAGACTGAACTAGTCTGGGCACAGAGATGTGGGTTCCAGAGGGATGGGAGTTGGGAAGAAAAATGAAGGATGGATCCTTTCCTTTCTACCTGGAGCTTTCAATTTAGCTAATCCTAAAGACGGTAACTATTTACTTTTTAATTCTTTTTATTGTCATTTGACTTGTAGAGTATCACAAGACCAAATTTTATTGTAAAGGATAATAAACAGAGAGCTGGGTCTACTGATTTCTTTTTTTTTTTTTTTTAAAGATTTTATTTATTTATTTGACAGAGACAGCCAGCGAGAGAGGGAACACAAACAGGGGGAGTGGGAAAGGAAGAAGGAGGCTCCTAGCAGAGGAGCCTGATGTGGGGCTCGATCCCAGAATGCTGGGATCACGCCCTGAGCTGAAGGCAGGCACTTAACGACTGTGCCACTCAGGCGCCCCTGGGTCTACTGATTTCTTACCTCTAGAAATAATACTGAGATACCAGTAAATGTCCTATGTTCTGGAAGAAGAAGAAAAGGCCCCCGTGGGAGCCTGAGTAAAGAGAGCTGATAATATGAAGGAGAGGCATGTTTAAGCAGTGTCTACAAGGAGAGAATGAAAGTAGGTCCCTCATCCTAGGGAAAAGCCAAGCATGTGGTTTCAAAGGCAGTGAGCCCAGTTGAGAGAGGCCACTGTGCACCAGTGTGGCCCGTGACTCAGAACTCTGGACATGAAGCATGCTCAAGAGATGGTGGGGGGCCATGGGGCTCTCTGTCTTATCCCGTTTTATCTTCACCACATACTATAGACTGAAAGTCTGTGTCTCCCCAGATTTGTATCTTGAAACCTAACCCCCCACTGTGATGGTGTTAGGAGGTGGGGTCTTTGGGAGGTGATGAGGTCATGAGAGTAGAGCCCCCTGGATGGGATTAGTGTCCTTATAAAGGAGCCCCCAGAGAGTCCCGTCTCCTGTCCCATCTATGTGGAGTCATGACGAGAAGACATCATCCGTGAACCAGGAGACACTGAATCTGTTGGAGTCTGGATCTCGGGCATCCAGCCTCATAAGCCACCCAGCCTGTGGTGTGTTCTGTTAGAGCAGACCTAAAGAACTCTTCAAGAGAGTTATAATTATTCTCTAATCATTAAATAATTTTGAACTTTTTGGTGAGGCCGGAGTCATCTGTCAGAGATCTGACCAAAGCTTCACGTTGTTTCTAACAGGAGGAGCACGGTGGCACCGCCATCGAGCTGGCCACCTGCTTCCACTGTCCCCTGACAGCGAGAAGCCACCGCCAGGCTCAGAACTGACGCTGAGCCCCTCCTGCTCCCCACTCCTTGTTTCCAATACATGAGCTTCCTTAGGACAGCAAACTCCCGGGAAGCTTATGTACAATGACCTCAAAAGCAGGCTGTTTAAAAACAGTGTGGAGCTTTGAGACAGATTCTAACTGATGAACTCTACAGCTCACTCAGAGTCCCAGATGCACAGTCATCTTGGCGTGTGGGATGTCAAAATGCTGGTCATGCCGTTTGGTCCGGAGGATAACCTTACTGGCCCGTAAGCATTCAAGCTACACTAACTGTTCCCAAATGCCAGGCCTGACAGTGGGTGCCCATTTGTGCATTTATCCCCTAATAATAACAAGGACGTTATGTGTTATCGGAATTATCTGCGTTTCACAGATAGGAAAGCTGAGGTTCAGAGAAATTACCAATATCTAGGATTTCAGCTGGAAAGTTGAAGGTTCAAAGTCTTTTCAGTACATCTGCTGGTTTCATCAAAACTGGGTATCACCCACTGTGACAATTTCAAGAATTTGCCCCATGGGTTTAGGGATCCATAAAAGTCTTACCATCTTCCCAGCCACACTTAGCACTCAGCTCCATCCTCCGGGCTGCCACATCCTACAGAGTGACCTGGAGCCAGCGTAAGGTCTCGAAACTACGAAAGTTTCTACTGTTTCCTCCTACCCATTTTTTCCAAAGCCCTGTGCCATACTCTTGTTCCATAAATTACCATCGTGCAGACAACATAACATTCAGCAGGTGCTTAGCTTTGATCACAGATGTGCTGACACCATCAAATCTCTCCAAGTCCAACTGCTTCCCTGTAAACGAAAGTGCGTTTGCTTCCAGGAAGTTCAATCCCGGGCATTTCTTTGTCTGGTGCGTGCGAAGTGAAAACACAGTAACGTCCAGATTAAGAAAAGGGGACATTCTCTTTAATTTTCCAGGTGAGTGACCTGTAATCCTGCTTTGTGATAAAGTCTCTGGAAGATATTTTCTTGTTGATCAGAAGGTGAGAGTCACTTGTTCCCCTGTGGTTACTAAAGCTTTGGGAAAATTTCTGCCAAAACCAATGGCTAACACTGCACGCTAACTATGGTGAAATCAAGAGCAATTATGCAATCTCAGAATGAATGTTCTGAGACTTCTACAAGACGAAGTTTCGGTAGTAATGTTTCCCCATCAAGTAGGGAGAGAGAGTGAGAGGAAAAAATGACTCATGGCCCATTTTACAAATAAAAGGGCACCATCTGGATTCTTTCCAATGGTAAGGACCCCGGTCTGGATAACTTTACTGTGCAAGTAAGACTGAATGAGCTTATTCTGATTATTTTATTGTGATCTTTACGACAACTACTACCATTCCAGTGACTACGTTAAAGTAATTAAACATGGAGGCCATTAGGCTGGAGCGGCTCTAATGTCTGGGTATCCTATGTAAGCAAACCAAAACCTAAGCTAGGGTCAATGCACGTGAATACAAGGAAGGAAAACGCTAGAGCAATCAATCACCAACAGCCAACTAAGCTGTTGCAAATAGGGCGACTGCTTAAGTCATAACCAAGCAAATAATTGCTTTGCTTTGCTTCCGTCTCTTCTGTACAAAAACCTTGCCCCTAGCTTCTGTCTAAGGAGTGCTCCTAATTGCCTTTGGTTTGGCGCTGCCCCGTTTAAATTGACGCAGGCTCAAACTCCTGGACAAAAAACTAACATTCCTCAGTTTACCTTTGAACACTACTCACCCACCACTTTCCAGAACAGTGATTCTACAGTTTTGGAAAGGCGGCCCAGTGAAGAGGAGTGGAAGTTTCCATATGGCAAAAATCCACTTTTTCTCACGTGGCCTAGACGTAGACATCAGTGAAACACAAGGAGATGTCATGTCCAATGACATTTTGGGAGAGATAATGTTAACATGATTTTAAGGAAGTAAGGACGAGGAATAGTTTCAGCATTACACATGCACGTCTAAGGAGCAGTTAATGAATATTGATATAACACATGATGAATGTATGCAAGATTATACCATACATTATGGATTAACCAAGTCACAACAATTAACCCGAAAATGATAAGTGCACATTATTTAAAATTAAAAAAAGGGAGGGAACTGCCATGTTAGACCCCATCTCAAGAGTTACTGATACAAACACGACCACAGCGTGCTTTACCCCACCTGCAGGCACTCCTCCGTGTTCTTTGACCAGAAAGCACTGAGTTCTTCCCCAGTTGGTGAGGTGGCCAGACTTTCTAGTAGAACAGTTCCCTGAAACCCCCTATAAATTCCAGAAATGTGCTCCTTTATTTCAGAAATAAGACATCTTAATAAGCATTAGTAACTCAGTGATTAAATTCCAAATAAGTGGGCTTCATCCTGTGTACAAGGGGCATCACTGGAATTAGGTTATTTGCCAACAATCACACAAGAAGGGTGAATTGGGGGCATATTTAGGGCATATGTGACCGTATTTTTTATGATTCTTGAAATGCCATCCACGGGAGAAAGAAATTGTGGAGACAACCATGAGATCTTAACTGCACTTTGGGGTGAATGTATAGTAAGGACCGGATATTCCACATCAAAAATGAAACTTAGACATCACACAACTTTCCTAAGTTGAGCACATCTATTAATTATTTCATGAAGTCACAATTGGGAAATTAGTTATTAATATGAAAGCTATAGTCAGCTGGTTGCTTTAGGAATTCCAGTTCTTCTCAGACAGAGGAGGGAAGTGGGTGGGAGCCGCTCCCCTGCTCTGCAGTATAAGCGAGAGGCCTGGTCACTCTGGGCCAAGGTATTGTTTGCTTGTCGAAGAGATCTGGAGAAGTTTGACAGGAAGTGCATGCAGCAATAAAAAGACAAGATGAAACCAATATTGTTTCACGTTTAGAGTGAGCCTGTGGAAGGCACAGGATGAGAAGCGTAGGGGAGAGAAAACACTGGAAGCCGTTTGCTTACAGAACAGCAGCTGATGCCTCCCTTCCAGTCCCTGGGAATGTCGAATGGCTGAGTGCCCAAGCAATAGGAAAAGGATAAGAAAAGGGACTATGGGGTGATTGCAGAGGAGTCTCAGTTATCACAGTAACAAAGTTCTTTGTCCTCTTCTTACCCAACTTTCTACGAGGGAATGTTACAATAGATAGTTTTCTTTGGGGGAAATTGATGTGATGGAGGACAGAGCGTACACATTTCCAGCACAGCTGTGCTCATGAGAAAATCCATCCAAGTAAGAGCAGAAGACAGTTCCCAGACACCAGTGAGATGAGGTGTCACTTGTCAGAGCGGGAGCCTTCATGAGCAGTGTAGGGGCAGGGGTGTAGAGGGAGGGCAAGAAAACATATGCATTTTTTAAGCTAAGAAACCAGGAGAAGGAGGGGGAGAGAATTTTAACAGCTGCTGTTAAATTTTACTCATAAGTGTGAAACATGGGGGAGGGTGAGAGATGTCTGAAGGATAATTTTGGAAAATTCGGATGTGTGAATGACTATGTCACCCCCAGATTCACCACTTTAGGAAGATCGACAGTAAACAGATTATTTTTCAAGGATGTTGGTTTTAGAATATGGTTTCTTTTGAATGTGATCTTGAGCCCAGGAGATCTGGCTTTGGGGTTACACGTGTGGTTCCTGAGGACAGGTGTGTAAAGGAACATTTCCATGCATGGGAATGGCCCCAGACTAGATTCCTCACCCCCTCCCCCCAGGTCAGCCAGGGATGTCAGGCATCCCTCTTTTGTTCATGGCAGCACTCACATCCCAGCAGAAGCACCCACAGCTTCTTTCTATTCTCTTATTACTACTGTTACCAGCCGGTGAGGAGAAAGTTAACGATGGTTTAACACTCAATACGCGTGATAATTGGTTCTGAGTTTGGCTACAACCGTTAACAGTTTTTAGCAAAGATGTCGCTTTCCTGGGATTTTGTGTCATATCCACCCCCCCAACATATAGCAAATTTAACAAAATCAATTAACATGAAAACATTGATTAATTATGACATGGTAAATTAAGTGAGTTAAGTGCTAAGCAGGCATGCCAAACCCCTTTTCCCTATCCTGGAGCGCTCGAGCCACGCAACGACCACCGCTTTGTGGCTAACGCCCGAAGGTGGGCAGCGTCAGGGGCCATGTCACCGCATGCCTCCCTGGACACTCCCGACGCAGCTCTGCTGGCTTTGTGATGACCAGGGCAAGTAACGACTTCTGTGTCATTCACCCACCTTTGCCACATTTAGGGTTAGCTTTAGATTCTCTGTCCCGTTATTTTCCCTCTTTTTTGTTTGTTTGTTTTGTTTTCCTTTATTTATCAAAGTTTTATTTTTGCTCCTCTTCCAGGGGCTCCCAAGGAAGTCAATGGGACACTCTGTTCTTTGATGCGTTCCTATATTTTCTATCTGGCTAGCAGGAACATGTTGTGGATTTGTGGGATTTTGCCCTTTTTTGCATTCTTATCATGATCGTATAGATATGAGTCTAGAAAACGTAAAAAAAAGGAATATTATGTTGCCAAATATTATTCTAAGTTTCAGGAGTTCTTGAACTTGGTAGATTGTGCTCTAGGAAGAGCGGTGGCCAGGAATTCAAAACGCCTGAGTTTTATTCCTGCCTTTGTGCGTTAATAGGCATGTCAGGCTCTGCGAGCCACTGCTTTCTCATCGCAAAATGAGAACACTCATGTTGACCTCAGGCCTCTAAGAGACTCGCTGCCAGGTATTTCTGGTGGCAGTGCAAGGCCACTGATCAGGCAAGGGCTGCTCTGTAATCCGGATTCCTGGGTGCCGCTGGGGAAACCTGCCCCAACGTAGGGGGAGCAGACAGAAGTGACACAGACCCTGGAAAGGGGAGAAGGACTCTACTTCATGTGGTCCAATTCCATCCGTCTGCATCACAAACACGCTCCCCAGACACGAAACAACAGACACATTTTCTCTGCAAAACCAGAACTATATAAAAATGAGGAAAAGAAGCAAGCTAAAGTGGGTAGATGAATAAATATGTGGTGGTCTTTTCCACGTGAGGATAAATAGAATTTCTTTAATTAGAAAAATTCATGACCATGGAGCCTGGGTGGCTCAGTGAGTTGGGTGTCTGCCTTTGGCTCAGGTCGTGATCTCAGGGTCCTGGGATGGAGCCCTGAATTGGGCTCCCTGCTCAGCGGGGAGCCTGCTTCTCCCTCTGCCCTTCCCCCTCCTTGTGCTCCCTCTCTCTCTCTCTCTCACAAATACATAAATAAAATCTTAAAAAAATTCATGACTACAAGAAAAGTGATAGAAATTTTTATTTATTTATTTATTTTTTAAAAAATTTTTTATTATGATAGTAATTTTTATTAAAAAATATCGGATCAAGAAGAACTGCTGGGTCTTCATATCATCATCAAGGAGCCAGAGACAAGTCTTTCTGCATTTTAGAGGTTAGTTTGGTTGCTAAAGCATAGCCTACTTACCTTTGACCTGCATGCTCACTTGTCAAAGTATTCATTCTTATAGAATAATGATGCAAAAGTAATTTTTATAAAAGAACAGTTATGAAATTGTCAGGAATAGCTATTTCTTCTAAAGCGTTAATACATTAATTTTATAATGGCGTGTTTGGAGAGACAGAGTTAGAGAGAGAGAGACTGACAAATAGGGAGAAGGAGAGAAAGAGAGAGAGAGAGAGACAGAGACTTGATGTTTCTCATTAAACCAGAAATCAGAACAAAGGCTGAAAAATTGACAATGCAATGCAGTGCTAACATCGGTAGGCGCTCCAGTAATTCACGTTGGTTGGTTTCTGCTCTTAAATTAGCATAACTGGCAGCTGACATGTCATATATTTCAAAGTCACTGCAGGCGGAGAGGTTCTTAACTTCAGTGAAGGCATGGCTTTTAGCAAATCTCTCGCACATGATCAATGATTGTTTTAAAATTACAAGCTGGAGATAATCACCCTGTATGATCCATTAGAGTTTGGGCCTTTTTTCCTAAATGCTTTTAGAAACAGGAAGGGCATCATATTAATTCTCGTTGGGATTTCATTAGTTTCATGTCACTAGTTCCATTAGTTATGTGCTATTTCACATTGCTGTCAATGACACAACGCTAATTTCTTGACACGCACTTTTTTATGGTCCTCATGAATTGTGCTCATTATGGAAAATGGGCTGAATTTTTTATTGGTTTATCCTGAATGAGTGATTATATTGAAATAATTCACGTGTAATTGTTGCCAAGAAGATACTTTTACAAAAGCATGTGTATTTCTAAAGAAATAGTTTGTTGGGAATAAAACTTCCCAGTATTTGATAGACAATGAATACAAACAATGTGGTCATAGTCACCGTATTCTCTGAAAATCACCTCCCCCACTGTTGTCTCAGAAAATAAAGATTTTTTTTAACAATCAATCTAGTTCAAGAAAATTCTTACTTTTTAAAACTGCTGATATCAACAACATTAAAAAAGGTGGAATATGGGCTCTAAAATATTTCACAGGAAAGTTTGCCTGTAGGCTATGTGGACAGAATATGGCAACAATACATACAAGTGTATCCAAACCTTTAGTAGTAACCATCCTGGAACAGTATGTTAGACGTAGAGTTACCATACCACGCCACAATTCCATTCCTAGGTGCACAGCCGAGAATTGAAAAACTGACGTCAACACAAAAACTTGCATGTGCACGTTCACTGGAGTGTTACTCGTAACTGCCAAAAAGTAAAGACAGTGCTGAGATCCATCGATGGATAAACGGCAGAACAGAAGGTGCTGACTCCTTATAACGGAGCATTATGCAGCCACAAAAAGGGATGTTGTCTAGATACCAGGTTTATCATGGAAGAGTCTTGAAAACACCATGCTAAGTGAAAGAAGGCAGACACAAATAGTTACATCTTGTATGATCCCATCGACATGTAGTATCCAGGATACGCACATCCACAGAGATAGGAAGTCAATCACTGATTGCCGGGCCCTGGGAGAAGAGGTGAGCAGGGCGTGATTAACTACCAAGGGAATATAGTCTTTTTTTCAGGTGATCAAAGTATTCTGGAATTAGTGGTGGTGATCGCACAAATTTGTATATATATTAAAATCCACTCTGAATGGTACACTAAAAAGTGAATTTTACAGTTTACTAATTTTACATAAAAATGAATGTATAAGTAAAAATAACTGCAAATTGATATAAAATAATTAGAATTTCACCAATATCTTGGTCTTGTACAGTTTCCTCTAGTTCATGTTAAAACAGAAGGTAGATTGGGACAGCAATGGGCTTTTTCAGTTGCTTACTTTTGTCTGACTTAGCGTCTCTGGGTTTGGATCTGGCAGACGCAGATAATATAGAAACAGAGAGAAGTAAAAATAAAGCAGAACTGCATATTTTGCACAATGAAGTAACAGAGATTTTGTCTTTTAATGTTTGAAAAATACCACAGCATTCTATTTCTATTTTCCTTTTCTAGACTTCACATATTTCTGATAATTAATAAGCAATGATACACATAATACTGTCTCCATTTGAAAGAAAATGGCCAAATAGCCTGATGTAAAGTCATCTTCATACAGAGGATAAATAAATACATTTTCAAAGTAGGATTCATTATAGTGTCATCATGAGTTTCAAACTGAACTTAAAAGCTCTTGGGGTTTGAATTTGGTTTATGCTTGGCAAAAGACAACTTGCTTCTTCAAAGAGAGACATCTATAAGGGGCTTTTGAGGTTTCATAAACATCAAATAGTTCTCCTTTGGATGACTTAATTGTAAACAAATAAAAATAAGATTTTAATTTACTTTGACCACCCATGAAAATTTGAGAATTCAAAAGCTGGGTGGAAGAGAGGGAAATAGAGTGGAAAACTAGTACATAGAAATTTATTTTTTTTTCAATTTTATAATTTTTAAAATTATATTATGTTAGTCACCATACAGTACATCTCTAGTTCTTGATGTAAAGTTCCATGATTCATTACTTGCGTACAACACCCAGTGCTCCATGCAATATGTGCCCTCCTTAATACCCATCACCAGTCTATCCCATTCCCCCCGCCCCGAAGCCCTCAGTTTGTTTCCCAGAGTCCATAGTCTCTCATGGTTCATTCCCCCTTCTGTTTACCCTCCCTTCTTCCCTTTCTTCTCCTACTGATCTCCCTACTTCTTATGTTCCATAGATGAGTGAAATTTATTTAGAAATTTTTTGAAACCCATGAGGGGATAATGAAGGAAGACAATTTTCTTTAAAAGATTTTTTTTCTTTAAAAGATAAACCTCACTATGATCAACACAGTTACCATTTTTTAAAAGATAAGGACCAATTGAAAGATATTTATAATTTGAGAGGAACTCATTGAATACGTGAGTTTGATAACACTTTGATTCGGAACAGACATAATGAAACATGAATCCATGCAATGGTCAAAGTTTTCATGCAAGAGGTATAGTTATGATACATTATTTTCTTTGTCCTAAATTTTCCCAATGATTCAGGTAGGAGAATACAATTTATTTTTCTGTACACATTTGGAAGCTCTAGATGGAATGAGAAATTCATACACAATATGGTGAACTTTAGTTTTTAACATTAGGTTACCCTGAAAGAACATACCTGTTAGGTAATTCAAATGTATTATTCAATTATATTCTACCCAATTTGGCTTTTTTTTTTTTTTAAGCCTGAAGGAAGAAGGGAAAATATGTATTAGTTCATTTAGCGAATCAGCACATTATCTGGATTCTATGGATGTCAGAATCAGGGTCTCCTGATGCCTTCCGAACTGCCAAGTATCTGGCATAATCGGTATCTTGGATAAGTGAAGGGGCCAGCCAATACATAACACATAAAAAAGAGAATTTGCACCAGATCGCCATTTTATTTATTATCGGTCAAATCTGTTAAACGAAAAAGTGCATGTGGAAAACGGCTGCAAATGGCGGGGGCTGAAGACACGGGAAGCACACAGCAAAAACCTGAGTTGCGTGTCATTTGGATAATTCGTGGATGCAGGCAGGATGCCAGCACCGATCACAGTGCAAAATGGAGAGCGATTAAATGGATTTCTGTTGAATATTAGTAAAAGCAAGGAAAGGTAAGAAATCATTAAAATGCCATCTCTCTGTAATCTGCACGTGTCTGTTTAGCCTGCTATATTTACCCACGAATCTGCAATACACGGAGGCAGACGGTGACGTCCCATCTCAGTCAGTGGTGGGACACAGAGTAGGCTTGAGACTGCCTTTTGCTCTTCCCCGATGTTCCCAAATGGCTCCCCACATCCAGGTGCGGGACAACAGAATTATACATACAAAGGGATGGGAGTGTTCAGGCAGTTTCTGTTGACCGTAAGGGACAGTGTAATATTTCCTTAGCATTGTGTTCGCTGGGTTTTTAATTCCCACCAGTTTCACAGGGAAAGAACCTGCAGCTGAGGCCGGACTTGAGCAATCGATGTGCCCCTTGCATCCACCACCACCAGTGCCGACGCTTTTGGGGACGCTGGGAAGATCCTGGGGTCTAGAATAATGCACGACTACCTTAACTGTTAGGACAAATAGAAAATATGTCTTTTGATACTACGTGGATGGATGTCTTTATAAGGAAAGGGAATGCTGTGACTTCAAAATTGCATTGCTGTAATGACTGTATAAGTATTTTACAAAGTGGCCATAAATCCCAAATTGTGAGTTCCTAAGAAAAGAAAAGTGTGTGTGTGTGTGTGTGAAATTTACTTAATAATACATCAAACAGGTAAAAAGAATTTGAAGCCAGAGGGAAATAAAAGGTGATTTGGGAATTAGATAGCATATGACCTTAACATGTCACCGTTAATTAACCAAAAAAGTTTTATTTATTTTAGGTAAGTGGTTTGTGCTTATTCTCTTCAAATTTTATCATGTAGCTAACAGTGTCATTAATCATGTAATTTTAAGTGGGCATAAATTCAGTACCTTCGAGAATGAAAAATAAAGACCCCCCCCCATCCAATAGCAACAATGACTTCTAGAAAGCTGTTGCACATGACGCACTGAAATTCACAATACAGGACAATTTAGAGAGCTGAATTCACCCAGCTTAGCTGGACTGCCAGAGAGAAGGGGTCACCTTCTTTGACAAGCCTCGCTATCATTAAACGAGGCAATGTACTCAGCATGTTGCAAGCTTAGCCCTCAGAATGCTGGTGACAGGGGACATGGCAAGAAAATGTATTCCATGAGGATATGGAATTCAAATTTAGTCCTTAAATATAGCCGGGGAGCAGCTCCAATACTCCAAGTACTCAGTTGTTAGAGGTTAAGCCAATTAAAATTCCTTTTGGTCTGTTTCATATTTTGCTTTGTTTCATTTTCTTTTCTGTCCTACACTATCATCTGTGAAGAGGATACTATATTGCATAAATCTGGTAACTGCTTCCAGCAATTAAAAAAATGACACAAAAAACTAATGATGTACTGTATGGTGACTAACATAACATAATTAAAAAAAATGATACCTCAAACCTTAATTACGGCTTTATCCTTCCTAGTACTGTCACTGCAGGCATCAATTCAATAAGGGGGAATAACAGTAGGTTTGGACTTTCTGCTGAATGTAAGATTTGAGGGTTATTTGATGTGTTCTTTGCAGTTGTTTCATTCGAGGGGGGCAAAACTTGAAAATACCAAATCTTAATTTCCCGTGATTATGCCAGATTACATTACCCTGACAATGGTAATAGGAGTGACTGATCCCAAAGATGTCTTTTTGGTGGGACTAAAAGGAACATTCCAGTTCTAATTGTAGACCAATTAAATACGCCAGGGATTTGGCACCTGAAATTTCACACAGAAGAAGAAACGAAATATATATGTCTTTTTGAGAAGCTAAATTCTGAAGAGGAGTGTGTGTATTAAACAGGAGATAAATGTCCTTAGAGCAGGAGAGAGAGACATATTTGTGGCGCGGCACCACCCATTGGAAAAAAAAGGGGGTAGTTGCAAATGAAAGCTGCGTAAGTAATTTTAAATGATCTATTAACCACGTGAAAGAAAGGGAAAGGACACACAGGTGAAACTAATGACAAGGCTTATTCAACCCAGTACCCCGAGAATATAGCATTACGGCAAGTGGCAGCTAAGGCAAAATGCTGTGGACGTCTCAAGCTTTTTAAGATTTGCACTAAGTCTTCACTACGGTTTTGATTCGGACTGACACACTGCTAGAGCTCCCAGCCACATGGGGCTGGTGGCCACCGTCTCCAGCGATGCAGGGGTGCCGGAGAGCGACTCTTAAGTTTGCTTGTGCCACCGATGCTGTGTGACCCGACCAACGCCCCCGACAAGTCACGCTAACGCCGTACCTTCGTTACACCATCTGTTAAAAATGGGATTATATTCCCAACTTCCACCCACTGAGGGTTGATTATGACTGAGAGCAGTAGTAACAAACTTGGTATGGTCTCCACACCCAAATCATGATTATACCAGTCCTCACAAGGCCTGATGATCGCTGATTACTTGCTGCTAAATGTCTTTAATATTGTGACTGAAATGGGTGGGAGGCCCTGCAGTTGTGTTAGCAATGAATCCTATTACTTTTTAGACAAAGGTTAGACATCGTTGTGAACCTGAAGTTCATTTCCCGCTCTCCTTTGCGAACACAACACTGATTTGGCTTAAGAATCTACCTGACTATGGCCTCTGAGAAACAAACTGAGGGCTTCAGAGGGGAGGGGGGTGGGGGAATGGGATAGGATGGTGATGGGTAGTAAGGAGGGCACGTGTTGCATGGTGCACTGGGTGTTACACGCAACTAATGAATCATCGAACTTTACACCAAAAACCAGGGATGTACTGTATGGTGACTAATATAATAAAAAAAATTAAAAAAAATAAGTAAATACTTCTTAAAAAAAAAAAAAAGAATCTACCTGACATGGGAAGGGACCGTATCACCGTCGTAGCATTAATCCTCGTCTGAGGTTCGGCTCCCGGGCAAACAGACGTGGAGGCGAGCTCTGTCTCTCGGGTACTTACAGGGCAGTGCTCTCTTGATGAACACCATGGGCTTGGAGGAAGCGGGAGGGAGCCACACAGGTGCAGCTGAGGTCTTGGCAAAGTTCACGGAGAGCCCTGAGGCCAGGGAGGCCCCTTCGCCAGTGTCCCTGGTCCAGGCGATGAGTCTGGGCCGTGCACCCATATCACAGAGGCATTGAACGTGAGCTGCACCTGGGATGGGACTTACACTTGGGCAACACTCTCGTTGCCGTGGAAGGAGCTCTGGCAAGGGTTCTCAGCCAGCGACACTGCCAGATGCTGGAGAATAGAGCCTCTCGTTTCTTGCCAGTCCACTCGGGCTGCTTATAACAGAATGCCACAGGCTGGGAGGCTCGTAAGTAACAGACATCTATTTCTCACAGTTCTGGAGGCTGGAAGCCTGATATCAAGGCGCCGGCAGATCAGGTGGCTGATGACGGCCTGATTTCTGGTTCACAGATGGCATCTTCTCACTGTGTCCCACGTGGCAGGAGCAGTGAGGGAGCTCTCGGGGGTCTCTTTCTAAGGGCACTCATCCTATCATGCCCTCCCAAAGGCCCCACCTCCTAATATCATCCCCTTGCAGGGTAGGTTTCAAAATATGAATTTTGGGAGACCCAAACATTTTGCCCATAGCATTCTGGGGGTATCTGGACAAGGACCACAGCACATCAAAGGTGAATAGTATAATCCAGTCCTTTCTGAACCGTCTCCAATCCTTTTTAGAAAAATAAGAGGTTACATGGAGCATTGGGGTAAAGAGATAAGGCTGCAGGGGAAGGAGGTCTTAGTTCCCTGGCCCTGAAGAGGAAGGGTGCCTGACATACGTGCAACCTCTTTGTGGCACGTGATGGTAACTTGATGCGGTGGTGGGAAATTCCCATCAAAAGAGAAGTGGGCAGGATGTCCAGTTCTGACCCACAACATGGAGTGTCCCCTGGGAAAACGCCTGACACCCTGAAACTTGCCAGTGGCAACGAAAATTGGCCCAATCCCTTTGTATAGCAATGTGTTGAGAGAGAGAGAAAGAGAGAGAGAGAGAGCAGAAGGTGAACAAATTAGGGTAGGTCCTATTGATAATAGATTCTGAAGCTTTAAAAATACCTAATTATACTGTTTTCAAAACTGCAAGTTCTGCAAGGGAGTTAAACACGGTAATTGTTAGTGGGCTGGTACGGCAGTGCTTTCTATCTTATTTTTTCCCCCTGCTTTTATTGAAGTTGAACATTATCATTTTAGCAACATACCTGTGAGATTGAAGAACATTTTAACCCCATTTTAAGATTAGAAGAATGAATGAGAGGGAACTACTTTGACTCTTCCTGCAGATGAAGAGAGTGGGTTAGAGAAGGCTGGGAAATGGCCAGAACGTCCTTGGAAATCAGCAGTGGAGCCTGAGCTGTGGGACTTGGACCAGCAGCTTTAATGCGCAGGGGACAAGCTCTGGGCTCTAAGCATCTACAGGAATGGAAAACACGCTCCACCCCTGAGAATCGTACCGGGCCTTGGGACTCACAAGCGTGCCATCTTTGCTTCCCCAGCTATATGGCCACGTTATTCACATTATATTATGTCTCTGGAATGGACAATTTAGAGAAATAAGGCAAAACGCTGAAAGCCTTCATTTTTGTTTGTTTTGTCTTGTTTTAAGGTAAATATATGCTCTGCTTACTTGCAGTGATGCCGGCCTTGTGTTTAACTCCTACTTGGTTTAGCAGAGATGGATTTTCTTCCCCAGGTTTATTACTTTAATAGTTATTCACTTGAGTAACTGTGTTTCTGAAGCAATTTTGATCATGTCATTGGACACAGTTAAAGGAAGACAGGCTGACTCGGGCCTTTTCGTTTCTTGCTATGGGTAATTGCTGTTTCTACAAGTGTCGAAGAATGCCATGTTTTCACAGAGCTGTGAACAACATTGTCAATTCAAGGGCAGCAAAATGTGAAAACTATTTCAATGCTTTATGGGTACTGATTTAGGAATAAACAGTGGGATTCCATAGTTAATACTCAGTATTCTCTCATAAATCTAGTGCTTATAAACTACAGATAGTCATTCATACAAAGGATCTAGAGAATGGCTAGGATAGCATCTTGGTTACTTCCTACAGAAAATAGTCATGATTTTCTCCACATTAGTTAGTACATATCAGCCCTGCCACATCATATGCAACCAAGAAAATATCCTAAATTCAAGTCACATTTCCATCAGCTTTTGTGGTAAAGTGGATTTTTTTTTTTTTTTGGAATGAGTTAATGTAATAAAGAGGAAGGTTTTATTTTATTTATTTTTTTCAAAGATTTTATTTATTTATTTGACACAGAGAGAGAGATAGCCAGTGAAAGAGGGAACACAAGCAGGGGGAGTGCGAGAAGAAGAAGCAGGCTCCCAGAAGAGCAGGGAGCCTGATGCGGGGCTGGATCCCAGGACCCTGGGATCACGCCCTGAGCCGAAGGCAGACGCTTAATGACCGAGCCACCCAGGCGCCCCAACAAGAAGGTTTTGAGTGGCAGTTATGGCCACGAGGAAATTATAATACAGGCCAAAAATTGAGAATGAGTGACTGTTGGTGAAGTCACAAAATGATCCTGGAGTATTTATTTCTGTGGCTTGATGCTCAAACAATCCCCACTTCAATCAGCCAGGATTTGGTGCCTACGCAGAACAAAATACTGCTATGTGCTAATAAGGGAGGAAATTTAATTTCCCTCCTGCATTCACGGGGAGATCAGAAGAAACTCCTCTGGATCTAGAGGAGGGGAGTGAGCAGAAGAGTTTTGCGTGCAGGTGGGGAGGGAGTTTGGGATTTCCCCATGAAGCTTTCGCTCCTAGAGGACAGGTGCGTGTCTTGGGCTTGGTCATGAGCCATGCTGGTCCCTTTGACCCTGGTTCACCCCTGCTGCTTCCCGGTGGCACTGACACCTTTGCAGTCCTTGTGGACCAGTGTTCACACACAAGACAGGTGAGGATGGTGCCTAGGTCATTGCCAAGTCTGCTGAACTCCTCATTCCACAGGAAGGAATGCAATGTGGCTTGAAATGGAATATTCATAATTATCACAAGCAGACCTTTCGATTTTGAGGTGGCTCCTGCATGGACCTAGTTCTTTAAAGGACAGCAAGACCAAGACCACACTCCGTGATCCTGTAGGGTCCTTCCATGAGGGTCAGAATGTTGAGTGTGCATCCACAAGGAGAGAAAAGCACTGGACAGGTGCTATTTACCCCCAAGTGTTAGTCTTTGGTGTATATTCTATGTGCCTCTTCTGGCTTTTGTTTGCTTATTTTTTGTTCCTGATAACTAAAGAGCAAACAAAATGATACAGAGCCTACATCTTCATTTTCACCGTTCTTAACACCCACGCCACATTTTGCAGCCTGGGCTGGGTCACGTGGTGGACCTCTTTGCAGTAAAAATGAAGCATCAGAAGGAAGTTAACTCTTCTAGGAGAATCCACGAACCCCGCTGCATTTCTGGCTATGACAGAGAAGGGCAAAGGACAAACAGAAGCCCTAGTGTCTTCTATCACTTGAAAACCTTCACCATGTTGTTTCAAACCTAAGGCAGAGCGCCAATTTTCTGTAAAATCCGACTGGATTGATTTTTCTTTCTTTTTTTTTTTTTTGGTGAAATCTTGATCATGTCCAGGGCCCTCTCTCCCACTGGTTTATTTTCCCTTTCTTATTAAATTTTAAAATAAGAGCATTAGCTATTTGTCTAAAAGTTACATTGCAATTTTTGGCAATGTGTTTTTCTTATGGCTTTATCATATTTTAAAATTAAAATGTTTGCATAATTAAAGTTACATATATTTTATTTATGGTATGTATATTTAGGTCCAGCTTAAAAAGAGCTTCCTTGGGGTACCTGGGTGGCTCAGTCATTAAGTGTCTGCCTTTGGCTCAGGGTGTGATCGTAAGGTCCTCNCCTTCCCTCCCTCCCTCCTTTGCTTCCCTTTCCTTTCCTAATATTTTTTTTTATTTATTTGAAAGAGAGTGAGTGAGAGAGAGAACATGAGCAGGGCAGAGGGAGAGGAACAAGCAGACTCCCTGCTGAGCTGGGAGCCTGACATGGGGCTTGGTCCCAGGACCCTGGGATCATGACCTGAGCCAAAGGCAGATGCTTAGCCAACTGAGGCACCCAGGGGCCCCTAGATAGATGTTTTCTTCTAAAACTTTGTAGGTTTATTTTTAAAAGTTTAATATTTGTATCTCTGGAACTTTATTTTCATGTAAGAAATTCATATTAGAAATCCAATTTTTTTTTAAAGAATTGATGAAACACTTTCCCTAACACATTTATTGAATACAGGATTCAACACAGAGTGAATATGCACTCAAATAAATCCAATTACTTGCATTAAGCAAAATAAAAATATAATGCAAAATAAAGCCAGAGTGAGGGAGGGGGATAAAGTATATAATTGTGGGTATTTTAAGCATTTGCACTCAGTGAGTATTATCATTGTTATTATATCTTATTAATTATTATCATAAAGTTAATTTTAAGCAGGGAGCTGATAAATAGGAAGAGGGTAGAGAGGTCAATACAAAGGGGACAAGAACTCAGCCTTAAGCACTTAATAGCAATTTAGGATTAAAACCTGTAAGTAAAAAATCCATTAAATCTATTAGAATAAAAATACACACGATCCTGACAGATTTGCGGTAGAAAAGGATGAAAAAGATATATTTTTAAAAGACTGAAAACATAAAATTCAAATGGTTTTATAAATTTAAAACAAGCAGCAGATTAGAAGATATATTTGATATTTCTGTATTAGAAAGAAGTTTATTATTCATAGTATATAAGGAACACCTATTGCATTGATTTACTTCTGTTTCTATAACAACATACAAAAAATTCAGTGGTTTAAAAGAATACAGCTTATTAACTTATAGTTCTGAAGGTCAGAGTTTCAGAAGGGGTCTCACTGGGCTAAAATGAAGGTGTTAGCTAGGCTGTGTTACTTTCTGCCAGCTCCAAAGGGTATTCCTGCTGTTGTCTTTCAAACTTCTAGAGCCCATCCATGTTTCTTCCTTCAGGGCACTTCCTTCAACTTCAAGGCCAGCAATAGCTGTTGTGGTCTTTCTAAGGATCCCATTTCCCTGGATCTGACCTTCTGCATCTTATTTATGTAAATATCCTTGTGATTACATTGGACTAAGCTGGATGATACAGAAAAATCTCTTTATTTTAAGGTCAGCTGGGTAATTCCTCTTGAAAAGATTTTTGCAAATATACCCAACAGATCTATACAAGAATGTCTACTGCAATATCCTTCCATTAGGAATGAAAGGATTAAATATGTTATAATATTCACACAATAAAATACCAGGCATTAGCTAGAAAGATCAGGATTCATTAATATGTCTAAATCTTAAAAGCAGTGTTGAGGGTGCAAAGGCCTGCAGGCAGGGCAGCAAAAAAAACAACAGAATGAGAAGACAGAAAAATTTACCCCAAAGTAAAGAACAAGATAAGGCCACAGCCAGAGATCTAAGTGAAATAGATATAAGTAACATGCTTGATGGAGAATTCAAAGCAACAATCATAAGGCTATTCACTGGGCTTGAGAAAATAATAGAAGATATCAGTGAGACCCTTAACACAGATAACATAGTTACAAAATAATCAGTCAGAGATGAAGAGTGCAATAAATGAGATTAGAAACATGATGCAATGAATGGCTGGCTGGGAGAAACAGAGGAACAAATTAATGATCTAAAGACAAAGTAATAGAAAGTGATGAAGCTGAAGAAAGGAGAGAATTATGCAACACAAGAATAGACTTGGGGAACTCAGTGACTCCATTAAACACAAAAGCATTCATATAACAGGATTTCCAGAAGAAGAAAAAAAAGAAGGCAGAAAATTTATTTGTAGAAATAATAGCTGAAAACTTCTCTAATCTAGGGAAGGAAACTGATATCCAGATTCAGGAGGCACAGAGAACTCCCACCAAAATCAACAAAAGCAAATGTGCATCAAGACATATTGTAATTAATTTGCAAAATATAGCAATAAAGAAGAAAATCTTAAAAGCAACAAAACAAAGGAGTCATTAACTTACAAGGGAAAACCCATAAGACTATCTGGAGATTGTTCAACAGAAACTTTGCAAGGCAGAAGGGAGTGGCGTGATATATTAAAGTGCTAAATGGGACAAATCTGCGCCAAGAATATTCTATCCAGCAAAACTGTCATTCAGGATAGAAGGAGAGATAGAGTTTCCCAGACAAACAAAAACTAAAAGAGTTTGTGAGCACTAAACCAGCCCTGAAGGAAATATTAAAGGGGATTCTTTGTGTAGAAAGGAGTGACCAAAAATGACAGTATAAAGGTAGAAAACACAATAGCAGTAAAAATCTGTAAAAAAAGTCAGGGAGCTAACAAATTAGGATACAGACTATATTAACATACACTTAAAATGTGGGGAGGAGAGGAGAAAAGAATGGGTTCACACTTAAATGATCATCAACTTAATATAGATTGCTATATGCAGAAGAGGTTATATACAAACCTAATGGTAACCATGTATCAGAAGCTACAAAAAACATACAAAGAACAAAGAAAAAGAAATCCAAGTATATTACTAAAGAAAATAAGCAAAACATGAAAGAGAAAAAGACAAGAAAGGATCAGAGAAAATCTCCAGACACAACCATCAAACAAGTAATAAGGTGGCAATAAATATATATCTACCAATAATTACTTTGAATGTAAATGGACTAAATGTTCTAATCAAAAGACAGAGCATGTCAGAATGGATAAAAAAACAAGACCCATCTATATGCTGCTTACAAAAGATTCATTTTAGACTTAAAGACACCTGCAGATGGAAAGTGAGGGGATGGAGAAACATTTATCTTGCAAATGGACATTAAAAGAAAGCTGGACACTTATATTGGACAAACTACACTTAAATTGGACAAACTACACTTTAAAACAAACACTGTAATAAGAGACAAAGAAAGATACTATATAATAATAAAGAGGACAATCCAACAAGAAGATATAACAATTGTAAATATTTATACATCCAACATGGGAGCACCCAAATACATAAAACAATTAAAACAAACATAAAGGATCTAATCAACAGTAATACAATGATAGTAGGGGACTTTATCACCCCACTTATATCAATGGACAGATCACCTAAACAAAAAATCAACAAAAAACAATGGCTTTGAATGACACACTGGACCAGATGGACTTAACAGATATATTCAAACATTCCATCCTAAAACAGCAGAATTCACATTCTTTTCAAATTCACACGGACCGTTCTCCAAAAGAGATCATCTATTAGGCCACAAAGAGGCCTCAAGAAATTCAAGAGGACTGAAGTCATACCATGCACCTTTTCTGATCACAATGTTACAAAACTAAAAGTCAACCACATGGAAAAATCTGGAAAGATCACAAATACATGGAAGTTAAAAAACATGCTACTAGGGGTGCCTGGGTGGCACAGCGGTTAAGCGTCTGCTTTTGGCTCAGGGCGTGATCCCGGCGTTACGGGATCGAGCCCCACGTCAGGCTCCTCTGCTATGAGTCTGCTTCTTCCTCTCCCTCTCCCCCTGCTTGTGTTCCCTCTCACTGGCTGTCTCTATCTCTGTCGAATAAATAAATAAAATCTTTAAAAAAAAAACAAAAAAATCAAACACGCTACTAAACAATTAATGGGTCAACCCCATATAAAAATTTTAAAAAATTACGTGGAAACAAATGAAAATGAAAACTCAATGGTCCAAAACATTTGGGATGCAGCAAAAGCAGTTCTAAGAAGGAAATATATAGCAATATAGTCTTACCTCAAGAAGCAAGAAAAAATTCAAATAGACAACCTAACCTCACACCTACAGGAGCTAGAAAAAGAACAACCAATGAAGCTTAAAGCCAACAGAAGGAAAGAAATAATAAAGATTAGAACAGAAATAAATGACATAGAAAATTAAAAAAACAAAAACAGATCAATGAAATCAGGAGATGGTTCTTTGAAAAAATTAATAAAATTGATAAACCTTTAGCCAGACTTATTAAATTAGAAAACAGGAAGGACCCAAATAAATAAAATTGTAAATGAGAGAGGAAGAAATAACAACCAAGACAGAAATACAAACATGTATAAGAGAATATTATGAAAAATTATATGCCCAAAAATTGGACAACCTGGAAGGAATGGACAAACTCCTAGAAACATATAGACTACCAAAACAGAAATAGGAAGAAATAGAAAATTTGAACGGACCTATAACAAGCAAAGACATTGAATCAGTAATCAAAATCTCTCAACAAGCAAAAATCCAAGACCAGATGGCTTCACAGGCAAATTCTACTAAACATTTAAAGAAGAGTTAATATCTATTATTCTTACACTATCTCAAAAAATGCAAGAGGAAGGAAAATTTCCAAATACATTCTATGAGGCCAGCATTACCCTGATACCAAAACCAGATAAAGACACCACTAAAAAAGAGAACTACAGGCCAATATTTCTGATGAATATAGATGTAGATACAAAAATCCTCAACAAAAAACTAGCAAGCCAAATGCAACAATATATTAAATGAATCATTCAGTATGATCATTTTTCCTGGGTTGCAAGGGTATTTCAATATTCACAAAGCAATCGATGTGATATATCACAATAAAAGAATGGGTAAAAACCATACTATCATTTCAATAAATGCAGAAAAAGCACTTGACAAACTACAATATCACTTCATGATAAAAACCCTCAACAAAGTAGGTTCAGGAGGAATATACCCTAGCATAATAAAGGCCATATATGATAAACCCATAGTGAACATCATACTCAATGGTGAAAAACTGACAGCTTTTCCTCTAAGGTCAGGAACAAGACAGGCATGTCCCCTCTCACCATTTTTATTCAACATAGTACTGGAAGTCTTAGCCACAGCAATCAGACAAGAGAAAGGAATACAAAGGATCCAAATTGGTAAGGAGGAAGTAAAACTTATCTTATTTGCAGATAACATGATACTATCTATAGAAAACCCTATAGCCTCCATCAAAAAACTGTTAGAACTAATAAATGAATTTAGTAAGGTCTCAGGATACAAACTCACTGTACAGAATTCCATTGCATTTCTATACCTTAATAATGAAACAACAGAAAGAGAAATTAAGAAAATAATCCCATTCACAATTGCACCAAAAATAATAAGATACCTAGGAATAAACCTAGCCAAAAAGGTGAAAGACCTGTATTCTGAAAACTATAAAACATTGATGAAAGAAATTGAAGATGACATAAAGAAATGGAAAGACATTCCATGCTCATGGATTGGAAGAACAAATATTGTTAAAATATCCATACTACCCAAAGCAGTCTACACATTTAATGCAATCCCTATCAAAATACCAACAGCATTTTTCCCAGACCTAGAACAAATAACGCTAAAATCTGTATGGAACCACAAAAGACCCTGAATAGCCAAAGCAATCTTGAAAAAGAAAAGCAAAGCTGAAGGCATCACAAGTCCAGACTTCAAGTTACCTTAAAAAGCTGTAGTGATCAGGACAGTTTGGTACTGGCACAAAAACAGACACAAAGATCAATGCAACAAAATAGAGAACCCAGAAATGGACGCACAACTATACGGTCAACTAAACTTTGACAAAGCAGGAAAGAATTTCCAGTGGAAAAAATGTCTCTTCAACAAATGGTGTTGGGAAAACGGGACAGCCACATGCAGAAGAATGAACCTGGACCACTATCTTACACCATACACAAAAATAAACTCAAACGGTTAAAGACCTAAATGTGAGACCTGAAATCATAAAAACCCTAGAAAAGAACACAGGCAGTGACTTCTTTGACATTGGCCATAGCAACTTCTTTCTAGATATGTTTCCTAAGGCAAGGGGAACAAAAGCACAAATAAATAATTGGGACTACTTCAAGGTAAAAAGCTTCCACACAGTGAAGGAAACAATCAACAAAACTAAAAGGCAACCTATGGAATGGGAGAAGATATTTACAAATGACATCTCTGATAAAGGTTTAGTATCTGAAATGTATAAAGAATTTATACAACTCAACAACAAAAACCAAATAATCCAATTAAAAAATGTGCAGAAGACATGAACAGACATTTCTCCAAAGAAGACATACACATGGCCAACAGACACATGAAGATTCTGAACATCACTCCTTATCAGGAAAATGCAAATCATAATCACAATGAGATATCACTTCACACATATCAGAATAGCTAAAATCAACAACACAAGAAACATCAGGTCTTGACAAGGATGTGGAGAAAGGGGAACCCTCCTGCACTGCTGGTAGGAATGCAAACTGGTGCAGCCACTGTCGAAAACAGTATGGAGGTTCCTCAAAATTTAAAAATAGAAATACCATATGATCCAAACTAATTCAAAGGAATATATGCACCCTGATGTTTATAGCAGCATTATCTACAATAGCCAAGATATGGAAACAACCCATGTGTCCATCAATTGACGAATGGATAAGGAAGAGGTGGTATATATATACAATGGAATATTACTCAGCCGTAAAAAAGAATGAAATCTTTCCATTTGCAGCAACGTGGATGGAACCGGAGTCTATTATCCTAAGTGAAATAAGTTAGAGAAAGACAAATACCATATGATTTCATTCATATGTGGAATAAGAAACAAAACAAAGAAGCAAGGAGAAAGAGACACAGAGACAGGCAAACCAAGAAATGGACTCTTACCTCCAGAGAACACACTAATGGTTACCAGAGGGCAGGTGGGGGATGGGTTAAATAGGGGATGGGGATTAAGGAGTGCATTTGTTGTGATGAACATTGGGTGTTGTACGGAAGTGTTGAATCACTATATCGTGCACGTGAAACTAATATGACACTGTATGCTAAGTGGAATTTAAGTGAAAACTTAAAGAAAAAATATTGAGGGACAAAAGAAACCTTGTAGATTAATATAATCCTACTTTTTAAAATTTGTGTATGTGTATATGTTGTATACATATAAATACATAAATATGTTTATGTTCATATGTGGATGTGTCCCTGTGGGGCTCACATATGTTCATATGTGGATGTGCCCTTCCAGGGGTAAACTGAAAAGCTTCACATTAACTCCGGAAGAGAGACAAACACTGGGACTGGGTAAGAAAGGTAAAGAGAGAAAAAAAAAAAAGAAGATTAAAAAAAGAGCAGACCATCATGTTGGTTCTTCTGGAACTAATAGCCTAAGGTTCAAGGAATGGTCCCAGCCCCAGAAGACATGAGTTTGAATCCTATATGCGCCACTTCCTAGTCGTGTGGCCTTAGGACAACTGGTCAGCGGTTGTGGTCCTCCAACACGCTCCCGTAGAAAACAGGGAGAATGACGTTCACTGCTCCGGTCATTACAAGGGCCGAGTGCCATGTTGTGTACAACGGGCATGGCGAGCATTCAGAACAGGTCAGCCAATGTGAGCTAAGGACAGTGACCCCTCCCTTCCCAGGAGGGCAGTGAGTAACTGAACGCAGCAGATGCCGAGTTTTTTTTACCTCTAGCACAAACACACATATCAGAGTGATTGGGGGTATAACAATAACAACTTAGATTTTTTTTTCTAGCCATTGAAAGTATGCTGTTTTTAGTCTGGTGCCTGACATGGGTAGACAGGCAAAGGTAGTCAGTAATGCCGCTGGTGGTGGTGGGGTTACTGTTCAAAGCACACTCTTCATTACTGCATTTATCCACCCACTTTAAGCTTATAATTCAGGGATTTTTCTATATTCACAAAGTTGTGAACCATCAGCACTGCTATGAGCTGAATTGTGTCCTCCCAAATTCCTATGTTGAATTCATCACCCTCAGTACCTCAGATGGTGAGACAGGGTCTTTAAGAAGTGACTCCAGTAAGATGAGAAGGTTAAGTGGGCCCTGATCCAATGAGGCTGGCTGTCCTTACAGGAGGAGGAGATCAGGACACAGACAAGCCCAGAAGAATGACCGGTGAAGACACACAGAGAAGATGGCCATCTACGTGCCAAGGAGAAGGGCCTCAGAAGAAACCAATCTGCCAACACCTTGGTCTCAGACTTCCAGCCTCCAGAACTATGGAGAAAATGCATTCCAGCTGTTTAAGCCCCTCCGTCTGTGGTATTACGTCATGGTAGCCTTAGCAAACTAATATAATTATTATCTAATTCCAGAATATTCCATCACCTCAAAAAGAAACTACATACCATTAGCAGTCACTATGCATTCCCTACCTCCCTCAACCCCACACTTATCTACTTTCTGGCCGTATGCATTATACCTTTTCTGGATATTTCTTATCAATAGACTCACGCAGTATGTGGTCTGTTGTGCCTGGCTTCTTTCACTTAGCGCTGTATTTTTAAGGATCATCCATGCTGTAGCTTGTCAAATAATTATTTTTATTGTCAAATAATATTTCATTGTATGAATATACAATACATTTTGTTTATTCATCAGTTGATAGATATCTGAGCTGTTTGTACCCTTTTGCTATTACAGGTAATGCTGTTTTGAGTACTCATGTGCACATTGCTGTGTAGACATGTGTTTTCGATTCTCTTGGGCATGCATCTAGGCGTAGAATTGCCGGGTTATAGGGTATCTGTATGTTTAATTTTTTTGAAGAACTGCAAAACTCCTTTCCAAGATGGCAGCAACATTTTACATTCCCACCAGCAATGTATGAGGAGTTCCACTTTTTGACATCCCTGCTAACAATTTTTACTGTCTTTTTAATTACAGGCACACCAAGTGTCATTGCCTTCTACTTTCTTGTGCTTTGCTGATATTGCATTATTTTACAAATTGAAGTTTTGTGGTACGTGTGTGTGGGGTAGGTCTATCAGTGCCATTTTTCCAACAGCCTCTGCTTGCTTTGCGTCTTTGTGTCACATTTTGGTAATTCTCACAATATTTCCTACGTTTTCATTATTATTGTTTTTGTTATGGTGACCTGTGACCAGTGATGATGACTCACTGAAAGCTCAGATGATGGTTAGCATTTTGTAGCAATAAAGTATTTTTAAATTAAGGTATACGCATGGTTTTTTTTAGACATGATGCCAATGGCACACTTAATATTTAATCATAACTTGCACTGGGAAACCAAGAATCTCATTTGACTTGCTTTATTGTGACATTTGCTTTATTGCAGTGGTCTGTAACCAGATCCACAATACCTACAAGGTAATGCCTGCATAGCCATCTACTGGGTGAGAGTAGTATCTCATTGTGTCCTTGGTTTACATTTCCCCAACTGAGAGTGATGCTAAGTATTTGTTTCAGATGTTTATTGGACATTTGTATATTTACTTAGAAAAATGTATATTCAAATCCTTTGTTCATTTTTTAAAAAACTGAGTTGTCTTTTTATTGTTGAGTTGTAAGAATGATACAGTCTGGATACAGGTCCCTTATGGGATTTATTAGCATTTTAATACACTCTGTGAGTTGCCTTTTTACTTTCTTGATACTTTTTTTTTTTAAGATTTTATTTATTTATTCGACAGAGATAGAGACAGCCAGCGAGAGAGGGAACACAAGCAGGGAGTGGGAGAGGAAGAAGCAGGCTCCTAGTGGAGAAGCCTGATGTGGGGCTCGATCCCAGAACGCTAGGATCATGCCCTGAGCCGAAGGCAGACGCTTAACGACTGCACCACCCAGGTGCCCCTTGATACTGTTTTTTGACACACATACAAGGCTATTTTTTTATGAAGTCAAATTAATCTATTTTTCTTTTGTTGCTTAATCTGTCGGTGTCGTGTCTAAGAATCCCATGACTAAGCAAAAGTCACAAAAATTTACCTCTGTTTTTAAGTTTTCTTTTAAAGGTTTTCATCACTTTAGCTCTTACATTTAGGTCTTTGGTTTACTTTGAGTTAATTTTTTTAATACGGCGTGAGGCAGAGATCCTACTTCATTATTTTACATGTGGATGCCCATTGTTTCACCATTTTTGACAAGACAGTTGCTTTCCCATTGAATTATCTTGGTACCCTTGTTGAAATGACTTAACCGTAAAATGTAAGGATTTATTCACGGACTCTTGAATCTAGTCCTCTGGTGTATGTGGCTATCTTTATGCCAGCTGATATCACACAGTCTTGATTCCTGTAGTTTGTTTGAAGTCAAAAAGTGAGCCCTCCAACTTTGTTCTTTTTTCCAGTATTGATTTGGTTATATTCTAGGTCCCTTGTATTTTCTTTACTTCATCTTAACTAAGCATTTTATTTGGATTATTGTAACTTTCATCCCAAGGAAAATGTGTTCTGCAGCTGGAGGGACATATCTCGGGTAGCTCAGATTGAAATAATCTGCATTTATGCCTAGTATCTCTATATACTTAGTAGGTATGTGTTTCTTTTACTCCTCAATGAGTTCTAATTATGAATGCTGAAGTATCTGGTCATCCTCATCTTCGATCACCTGAGTTGCAAAGCTCTTTCAATACCCAGCCAGGGAATTGAGTCTGTCCGAGAACTGGGTGCAATCCATAATCCATTCCAATTCCATCGAGCTACTTAAAATTATCCTTTGCTTCAACTTTTAAAGATAAGCTTATCAATCACTTTTAACGTCAAGTTATCTCTCATAGGATATCCTCTAAATGAGTTTTTTTTTTTTTTATTAAATCATTCCCTTTCACTGACTTTCTCCTTTAGGACAAAGGGACAAAGCATGGAGAAAACATGCTTTCAATCCCTCCTTTTATCTCCTCAATATTATTACATTTGAAAATAGAGTGTTATTTCTTTCTTTTTTTTTTTTTTAAAGATTTTATTTATTTGATTGACATTGATAGAGAAAGCCAGTGAGAGAGGGGACACAAGCAGGGGGAGTGGGAGAGGAAGAAGCAGGCTCATAGCGGAGGAGCCTGACGTGGGGCTCGATCCCATAACGCCGGGATCACGCCCTGAGCCGAAGGCGGATGCCCAACCGCTGTGCCACCCNTATTTATTTATTTGACAGAGATAGAGACAGCCAGCGAGAGAGGGAACACAAGCAGGGGGAGTGGGAGAGGAAGAAGCAGGCTCATAGCAGAGGAGCCTGATGTGGGGCTCGATCCCATAACATTGGGATCACGCCCTGAGCCGAAGGCAGACGCTCAACCGCTGTGCCACCCAGGCGCCCCTAGAGTGTTATTTCTTATTTAAATATTTTTCTTACTATTGGAGAAAGAATTTACATAAAATATTTAAATTTAGCAAATAAACGTTTGTCAATCATGTCCAATGGTACCCAGTAACAAGTAGTACTCAATGAAATGTTAGCATTGAGTTAGTCCAGCGTGACACAGCAACACTGATAGTAAAGACAAATTTGGCAAAGGATTGAATGTATAGTCAAGCATTTAGAGTAAGGAATGAAAAGCACCCAAGGCAAAGTATAGGAGTTCGCTTTGGAGCTCCAAAGCAAGCATGAGATAAGGAATTTATACCTATAGGATTTATATCCGGGTCATTCGGTTTTACTTTTCACTTTGAAGATTACATTTTATATAGGCCTGGAATTATATATGAATACACTCAGTCTTCTAATCCCATAACTGTGAGAAGTTGGCGCACAAATGTGAAATAAAAATCAAGAAAAATATTTGAAATTGCTACTAAGTAATTTATTTATTTATTTATTTATTTTTAAAAGATTTTATTTATTTATTCGACAGAGATAGAGACAGCCAGCAAGAGAGGGAACACAAGGAGGGGGAGTGGGAGAGGAAGAAGCAGGCTCATAGTGGAGGAGCCTGATGTGGGGCTCAATCCCATAACGCCGGGATCATGCCCTGAGCCGAAGGCAGACGCTTAACCGCTGTGCCACCCAGGCGCCCCTGAATAGTGTTTTTCTAGCCGCTTTCCAGGTGCTGCTTCTCTCAGGCGCCCCCAACTACTAAGTAATTTAATTGTAGATGGGTTTTTGGTGTCCTCTCTGACTTTGGACTTTTACTTAGAAAGAGTGAGGCTCTCCAGTATAAACAAACATAGGTCAAGAAGAAGACATTCAAGCACTTTACTAGGCCTACTGAAGTGTCCTGTAGTATCGTGAACTAAAATCAGGTAAATAATATCAAATTTGTTTGATATCGAATTTGCAGATAATTTAAGCAATGGATTTACGCATATTCAGTAAGGTTCTGGATCACCACATTACCTCAAGCCTCCACAACTTGCTTATTGCAAAAGTTTTCCTTTGCATAAGGTGACAAGTGTTTTAATCTGAAAGAAAAAAAAAGAAGAAGAATGGAAAAGAAAAAAAGGAAGGAGAAGGATGCATTGCTATTTTATGCTTTCTCTTTCTGTATCTGCTCTGTGGGGAGTTTTTTGGTTCTGTGTTTCAGACAATCACCAGTGAATTCTCAACAAGGTCAAGTTTGAAAGGAACGATTGTGCCCAGTGTTAGAGAAGCTAAGAGAAGCCACAAGATCACAATATTGGGCTGTAGGAGACTCTTTTAAGTTTGCTTTTGAAGAATATGTCAGTGGATATATGAATTGCATATGTATTAAGTTCTATCATTTTTCAAGTTAAAGGTCACTTCAAAGCAAATGATTTCTCCTCCTACCTCTCTCTCTTCCTCTCCTCTCTCTCACACAGGCACATTCACATACTCACACAGGCACTCTCACTCACACAGGTACACCTGACCCCCCCACGTAGGAACACACACACACGCTCACACAGGCACACACACTCACATAGGCATCCACACACACAGGCACACACACAGAGCATACACACACCCACATAGGAACACACACACTCACACAGGCACTCACACAGGCACACATAACCACACACAGGCTCACACACTCACATAGTTATCCACACCCACTCTCACCCACACTCACACAGGCACATACAGAAAAGGTACACTCACACAGCACACCCACACTCACATAGGAACGCACCCACTCACACAGCACACCCACACCCACATAGGAACACACACATTCACACAGACACACACAATTATACGTAGGAACACACAGTGACACCCTTCCTCTACAAGGTGACACATGCAGATAGATAAAAAGACTTACTTTCCAGAATTTGTATCATATGCTGTTTTAAAGAAATGGAGTGCGGGCTTTTTATTTTCATGTCCCTGACGATTTTAGGAAGAAACGGTAAAGACTGACAAAGATTAAAAGAATGCTTTGCAACAAACCTAGTCTGGATTACCAAGGAGATTTTATGAGGGTTATTCAAACAGTGGAGGAAAAACTAACGCATTGGGGCGGATGTAATGTCTTGCTCGCTAAGAATTAAACATTCACTCCATTCCTCTCCATGTTTTGAGAAGTGTGGCATTTCACTTGAATAAAATCTGCCTCACCTTAAAATATATCATTAATGAATTATTAGTATATGACTATATATTTAAAATAAATGCTTTTTGGCCAAAATAGAAACAACTCAACTAAAACAGGAATCTTATACTCAAGTCACAAAATCTCCACCTTTCGTAGGGAAGTCAGTGCACTAAGACACAGCAATTTTAGCGGTGTAGCCCTTAACTACATGCAAATGGGTTTTTGGTAAAGTTCCACTCCTCTCAGCTCTGTGTTACAATGGAAAATACACACAAAGAACTTTGGGAACTAATAGGAGCTATTTCTTTTTATTCTGACACTTGAGTCTACTGTTTAATTGTTACATATAATCCTATTCACAGCAACTGGAAACAGTGACAACTTCCTTTTCCACTTTTGGAATTGCCTCATGAATCAGAGAGCTCTAGTAGGCTGCAAAAGTAATAATAATAAAAATGCACCATAAATTTCTCTAAGCAACTGCCGTATTTCATGCCTTATTACTAAATGGAACTTTTAAAAATGGAACCATGATTTTTTGTTGAATAAAAGGTCCCTTATTCAAAGGCTTTGTATCGTGATCCAAGGAACACACGGTTCCATGTAGGGACTTGCATCATTCGTGGCAGTGAAGACAGAAACTCAAATCTACGTGCTGGTCCTTCTGTCCTCCTCTGCCCCCACCTCCCTCATCCCACCGTTCTTCAGCAAACAATGTTATCGCAAACAGTGCCCGCTGGACTCCTTGTCTGGACTGCTGTGTGCAAGAAATGGATCAAGATCATGTTTCCGACTCGTGGCGCTCTAGAGAAAGCTCTTTATCCAGATTACAAGTGATATGATATGGCGTATGGCTAGTTTTCTTTTTAGCAACCCTTTGGCAATCCTTATGTACCACAACCAACGGGGGAGAGGGCCGACCCATGCATGAAAGAAAATAGAACTCTTTTGAAATGCACCTTTCTTATGGAAAATCATAGCGTGGACACTGTGTGTTGTGGTGGGTAACGTTCTAAACAGTGTCGTGTGGCAACTGCCGTGGGAGGTTTCTGAAGTAGCAAGTTGGCAGGTGCTGAATAGACTCCCTGGTAAATATACCACTTGCCACAGTTCGTGAACTTCTGCAGTAGGTGTTTAATACATGCGTACTGTGTCACTTACACACAACAAAATCAGAAAGCAGAAGAGACAAAGCTGTACAAATGGTCTCTTTTCTCTTACAAGCTCCAATCTAAGATCAAAAGCTGGACACAACGATTTATGATGTTCCAAACTACAGTAGATGCATTAAAAGAAACCGGACAAAGGTTTATGCCAATATCGACGCAGTGGGAGTCACAGCGTCCGCCAACGCTCTACTTCTTACTGACCCCAAGAGGACTCACACAGACATTATGATATCTTGGGGGAGGTGAGCGTTGGTGCCCCACCATCATGCATGTGTGCGTGCGTGTGTGTGTATGAGAGAGAGAGAGACTCTCACCCTTAATGACCATTTGGAGACATCCTTCTTCATCTTACGAAAATCCATTCTTCTAGGGGCGCCTGGGCGCCTCAGTCTGTTAAGCGGCTGCCTTTGGCTCAGGTCATGATCTCAGGGTCTTGGGATCGAGCCCCACATCGGGCTCCCTGCTCGGTGAGGAGTCTGCTTCTCCCTCTGCCTTTGCTGCTCCCCCTGCGCGTGCTCGCTCTCTTTCAAATAAATAAATAAATAAATAAAATCTTAAAAAAAAAAGAAGAAGAAAAGAAAATCAGTTCTTCTACCAGCACGGTTGAATCGAGACTCAAATTTTGCATGAGGATAATTTTTACTATATTTCTACGGGCAATTTTAAAGATAGGAAAGCATAATTTATTGCTATAAAGTGCCAATTAAATGACTTTAAAAGAGTTGATAATTCTTGTAAAATTGGTTGAGACATTGTGCTAACAGCTATATATATATATCACACTCATGATTATATTTAATTCTTACCATTGCTCCACAATGTAAACAAAATTGTCCTTATTTTATACATAAGGAAGTTAGGAGGTTATGAGTTCTATCACCTATTACTTGCAAAAAAAAATCTGGTTGTACGAAGGTGCACAATCTTCTTGAAAATCTGAATATTTTTAGAATAAATGATGAATACATATGCAAAATATATAAAAAATACATGAAGTACTAAAATTATGTGTCAGAAGAGTAATACAGCCCAAAAGGACATATTTATTCTCCTCAGTCTCTCTTGTTCTGTTTTTAGTGATCCGCCATGAAATGCAGCATCAAGCCAGAATCACGTGAACTGCAAACACACCAGGGTCCTAGATCTTTGTCCTTAACAGATATTCAATGCCAGGAGGTGAACTCTGTGGACACCCTAAAAGACCTTCTGTAGAACTAGATTGCACAGTGACTGTACCAAACTAACTCACATCCGTTTTGGAAACAGAGGGCCATTTGTGTGAATGTTACGTTTCTCTCAGCAACTGATTCTATGACTCTCAGTAGAAACTCTGCTGGTCTAATGAGTGCGTGGAATGGCCAGCGAATAACCACTCCCTGAGGCCCGCAGAGCACCTGCTGGTTTTACATACTGCACTGCTGTATAGGGGGACGCCATTTCCCTTACCCCAGTTAGATGGACGCTAGAGCTGTGGGCCTCTTTAAATACACCATCACGGTTTTATATTAAAATAATTGTTACACTGAAAGAGAATCTGAAAGCCACCAGAATTCTTACTATCATAGCGCACTATTCAAAATACGTGTGCATGCACGAGCGCCTCGATTATTAAAATAATATGTGTTTAGTAGGAAATGCTAGAAACTAGGAAGAAGAGGAAGATATTCTGTAATTCCACCACCCATTAATCAAGGGAGCTTTAAAACTAGGACCCACTTTGGGGTGTCTGGGGGCTCAGTCGGTTAAGCGTCTGTCTTCAGCTCAGGTCATGATCCCAGGGTCCTGGGATCGAGCCCTGTATCCAGCTCCCTGCTCGGTGGGGAGCCTGCTGCTCCCTCCCCCTGTTTGTGCTCTCTCTCTCTCTCTCTCTCTCTCTCTGTCAAATAAATAAATAAAATCTTAAAAAACAAATAAACTAGGACCCTCTACTACATGAGATTGTAAGTACCCGAACATTTGTCCTGCTAGTAAGTATCACATGTCTTCTAAATTCTCACTTTGACTTTATCATCATTTATATGACCAACTTTTTACTGTGGGATGTTTGTGTTACTGTTTATCTTGTACTCATGTAATGTGGTGATAACCTTCTTTTGATATAAATCAAAATGAGCATAAAATAAGTATAATTATCCTTACTTTTTATCATTACTTTCAAGTATACTCTTAATGGTGTTTCTGGGTCAAAAGTTCTGAATATTTATTGCTTCAGTGTATACTGACAGCTGCTATCCATCAAGGTTGCATTAATTTGCAGCTTGGCCATCAGAGTAAATGTCTATTTTCCTGCATCCTTACAAATGTGGGGTATGACTATATCACGTTGATTTGCCAGTGAAAGTCATGTTCTACTGCTGTTTTAATTTGCAACTTTTATTGCTAAAATGATAGAATGTTTTACGTGTTTCATTGTCATTTGCTTTTTCTTATATGTTCATGCTTTGCCCATTTTTCTATTGTAGTGTTGACATTTTTCACATGACTTTTATGGGAGTTAAATAGAGGAAGAAAGCTGACGCATTGCATCGTGAGCATTTTAGACTGTTTTATATTAACCTTCGCACACATTGTGAGCATGAACTCAGGGACAAATTATATATACCAATGGTCAGGAAATATGGTTGGTAGAGTCCATTTGCAAGTAACTGGGATAAAAATTAAAAATTTTTTTAAGATTCTTCTTTTTAAAAAAAATCCTTGTCCTTGAAAAATACTTGAAAAATGAATGCGTGACCCATTTTTAACCATGTGGTCTAGAGTATTTTAAAGGAAAAAGCCACTTAATAATAATAGTGATAATGTTAGTAACAGTTAACATTTGCTGTGAGTGTATGTGTAAGGCACTCTGCCAAGCACTTCATATTCTCAAAATGATCCATGAAACAGATACTCTATCCACATTTTATAGTCAAAGAAACTAACTCATAATGTTACATGCACAAGATTACTAAACCAGTGTATATATCCTACCAGGTCATGGTTTTACTCTGGCTGAGATGGCAAAAAAAAAGTGCATAAAATTACCTTCTGTTGTCACCGAGGAAAGAGATTTCCTAAAATGAAATCCTGGAATTAGTGTATTCAGTTGAACCCTGTGAAATGGCTCTTCTGGTAGGCCAATAGTGATCAAATATTGATCCTATAAATTTATGTGGTTCAAACAAATTCATGTGAAATGGTTAGAAACTACAGGAAAAAGTGGATGCAAACAAACTGTAGAAGAAAATTTGTTTTGGGGATGTCATTACTGAAGCCCGGTCCGTGTATTTTATGGAGGGTAAAGCTGTCACTGACAGGGGGCACACAAACTTTCCAAGCACTTAAAATAATTGTCCTTTTAGAAAGATTATACATCTTGCGAATGTCCACTTGAATATTCAGTGACTACAAAAGTTTCTCTTCTTTTCAACATACTGGTAAAATTTTTTGGCTCCTTTGTCTACTGTTCATTCCCCAAACCCAGCTCTACTCTCTCTCTCTCCTGTTGTCCCGCTTACTCTCCATCTTCCTCGCTGCTGCTCTGCCTCTCTCTGTATCTAGCGATGTTGACTGAGCAACTAGCAGGTGGTATGCTTGATGCTACCTACATTCTCTTGTATGTGGGGGTGAGTTGGACAGTCTTTCAAGGAGTTTATTTATGAGGTGGTGGAGAAGAAAAGAGGTGACTTGTTTCCAGGAGATAGAAAACCACTTTGTGGGGGCGCCTGGGTGGCTCAGTCGTTGAGCATCTGCCTTTGGCTCAGGGCATGATCCTGGCATTCTGGGATCGAGCCCCACATCAGTATCCTCCACTGGGAGCCTGCTTCTTCCTCTCGCACTCCCCCTGCTTGTGTTCCCTCTCTTGCTGGCTGTCTCTCTCTCTCTGTCAAATAAATAAAATCTCTTAAAAAAAAAAAAAAGAAAACCACTTTATGGTGACACTTCAAATAATCCTGGATGATGGTGGGGGCCTTTCCACCGGAGTGACTTTGAAACTGGGATGTTGGAGGGGAAGGAGCCCCAGGAGAGCACTGCTTTCTTATTGAACTTAGAAGACAGAAACTGAAATTCAAAGCTGCTAACGTAGTCAGAATTCATGAGGCTGAGGACTGGGGATATGTAGTTTCACTTAACAGCACCATGTTATAAGGAAAATGAAGTTCTTAATTAAAAATCTTCCCACAAAGAATACTTTACATTCAGGTGGTTTCACTGGTAAATTTCATCAACCATTTCAGAAAGAAATATTCCAACCTTACTCAAGTTCTTTAAGATATCAGAAGAATACAGAACAGTTTCTACTCATCCTGTAGGGTTAGTACCAGTCTGATATCAAACCTTGACAAAGACATTTTAAAAAATTACAGACTAATATCTCTCATGACCATAAATAGCAAGATCTTAACAAAACATTGGCAAATCATATCCAGCAAAAATGTAAAAATAAAATGTATTTTACATTCCTGATGTAAAAGCCACAAATCACTATCTTGTTAGAACAAAAGAGAAGATTCGTATTATGATCTAAAAAGATGCAGAAAAGTCATTTGCCAAAGTCATAAAAAATCACGACAAACACTGTCAACAAATGAGGGATAGAAGGGAAACTTCTCAACTGATAAAGGGCACCTACTAAAATGTTCAGGTAACAGCCCATGTAATATCAGACACAAGGCACGGATGTGGGTTCTCACCACTGCTCTTCAGCATTGTACTGGACGGCAATGTCATGAGGCTCAATAAAGTGAAAACATAGCAATCAAAAATAAAGAGGTAAAATTGTCTTTATTCTCTGGGGTCATTATCACATATATATAAAATCCTTAGAAACCTACAAAACATTTATCAGACTGGTGGTAAGTGAAAATAGTATGGTGGCAGGGTGCCTGGTCAAGAAACAAAAGCAATTGTATTTCTACAGTGTAGCAGCAAAAGCTTGGGAAAAAATGCAGATATGAAGGGATTCTTTGAAAAAAAAAATCCAGTTAGAGTAGCATTAAAGTCATAAAGTGTTTGGGGCAAATTTAACAAAAGGTATACAAGACCTCTACACTGGTTACAAGACTTTGAAGAGATACAAGAGATAAGGACCTACATAAAATGAAAGTTATACCATGTTCAGGGATTGGAAGATTCAATGTCATTAGGATGTCAAGTATGCTGCTTCTGGACATACCTGGGGATGGAGAAATGACTCCTGAATAGTTCCATGGACTCAAGGGATCCAATGGGAGAGGGTCCTGACCCTGATGCTCCATCTCTAAGAGGGCTCTATGGCAGGGTTTCAGGTCCTCAGGTATGGAGGCAACTTGGACCCTCTGCCATGGCTCCCAGCATGTGTGGCTATTGCCTGTAACGTTCCCCTTATGCACGGCAGCTGATGTAAATGTCTGTGTGCTCCTTTGAAGAGGCACCGGAGGAATCATGACTGTCTGCACTTGCTTGGCTCACAGCATGTTGCAGCTCCTCGAATCATGGAGATCCAGTCTCTCCTTTTCCATTTCTGAAAGTTGTCATGTTCACATCTGATATAAAAATATACTGTAAGATAAGGCAGATGACTTCAGTAGAGAGAGCCCATAATTCCCTAGTGTTGACTTTAGTAATAATGGAACGTGCATTAGAAACACCTGGAATGTTGGTTAAAGCTTGCAGATTCCTAGACCACGTATCTGACCAACCAATCAGAATATGCAATGGCGGCTCCTGCAAGTCTGCATTTTAAAAGCCCCCTCCCATTCTGATGCCCACTACAATCTGAGGAAAAGTTACCTCACTGGTGAGGCAGATGGAAGAAATGGCAGATAGCTAGAGTGTTAACCCCAGGAATTACTCAGGCAAGTGTAATTACCAGAATGTTTATCTAATAACGTACAATGCAGAGATTTCAACTGGAGGTCAGGCAAAGCTGATTGGTGTTTATAGGAGAGCAATTTATTCATCGTAGGCCCTGTGTGGTACCAGGATAAATGGGGAAGTAAATTTAGCCCTTTGGAAGAAGGAAGCATTTAGAACTAAATTAGGTGCCATGGCTTCCTGGAGTCTAGAGCACAGCCCTGGTCTCAGAGGAGATGTGACGTAGGAGGCTGCCTAAAAGGGCAAAGTAGCAAGTGGTTATTGAGAACAACACTGTGATCTAGGGACCGTGCTTCGAGCAGACCGAGCTTACGAGGTTCTGGGGAGCAGGGTGTCCATTTGATCACTAGACCTTTCTTTTAACATCAGGGAAACTCACTACCTCCAGTTCTTCCTCTTCCACGAAACCCTCAAAACCCTTTTCCCTCCTGATTCTTTCATCTTGGTCGTGTGTCACTCACCAGCAATGGTTGTGGTGTTTCACACCGCACGTGTGTGTGATGGATAAAGAGCTGTTCCCGCATGTTCGCAGCAGTGTTGCTCTGCTCCGGTCCTGAGTTTCATGGTACAGGGCACTAGTCACAGAGCAGGTGCCTCCTACCTGCAACAAGGTATGCTCTCCATCACTGCTTCATGCTACCAGCACATGAGGGACACCTGCTCAGGTCTTTTTTTTTTTTTTTAAAGATTTTATTTATTTATTCAACAGAGATAGAGACAGCCAGCGAGAGAGGGAACACAAGCAGGGGGAGTGGGACAGGAAGAAGCAGGCTCATAGCGGAGGAGCCTGATGTGGGGCTCGATCCCGTAACGCCGGGATCACGCCCTGAGCCGAAGGCAGACGCTCAACCACTGTGCCACCCAGGCGCCCCTCAGGTCTTTTTTTAATCTTTAAAAAAATTTTTTGGTTATGATATGTTAGTCACCATACAGTATCTCATTAGCTTTTGATGTAGTGTTCCATGATTCACTGTTTGCTTTTAACACCCAGCGCTCCATGCGATACATGCCCTCCTTAATACCCATCACCGGGCTAGCCCATCCCCCCGCCCCCTCCCTCTTAAAACCCTCAATTTGTTTCCTGGAGTCCATAGTCGCTCATGGTTCATCTCCCCCTCTGTTCCCCCCGCTTCATTTTCCCCTTCCTTTTCCTAACAATCTCCCTGCTATTCCTTATGTTCCACAAATGAGTGAAGCCATATGACAATTGTCTTTCTCTGCTTGACTTATTTCACTTAGCATAATCCCCTCCAGTTCCATCCATGTTGATACAAATGTTGGGTAATCGTTCTTTTTTGATGGCTGAGTAATATTCCATTGTATATATGGACCACATCTTCTTTATCCATTCATCTGGGTTTTTTTTTTAAAGATTTTATTTATTTATTTGAGAGAGAGAGAGCGAGCATGAGCAGGGGGAGTGGCAGGCAGAGGGACAAGCAGACTCCCTGCTGAGCAGGGAACCCAATGCGGGGCTCGATCCCAGGATCCCAGGATCATGACCCGAGCCAAAGGCAGACGCTCAACCAGCTGAGCCACCCAGGTGCCCCAATCCATTCGTCTGTTGAAGGGCATCTCAGTTCCTTCCACAGTTTTGTTATTGTGGACAATGCTGCTATGAACATTGGGGTGCATATGGCCCTTCTTTTCACTACATCTGTATCTTTGGGGTAAATACCCAGTAGTGCAATTGCTGGATCATAAGGTAGCTCAATTTTTAACTTTTTGAGGAAGCTTCATACTGTTTTCTGAAGTGGCTGTACCAACTTGCATTCTCACCAACAGTGTAGGAGGGATCCCCTTTCTCCACATCCTCGCTAACATTTGTTGTTTCCTGCCTTGTCGATTTTGACCTGCTCAGGTCTTGATGTCCAAATGTGATGCCCAAAGTATGCCAGCTTCTCAGTGTGTGGCAAGCGCCCCAGATTACTCACGGATGTATCCCACTGTGATCCAGCTTTCCGACGTAGACGTGTCATCGTGTGCGTTACCGACCATCGTCTGTTTACGACACACCGGTGAATGTCTCCACGTGAACTAGGTTGAGAAGTGTTTCAGAACTTCATAGAATGTTTTGCAATCATCATTTAAAATGTATGACAGGGGGTGCCTGGGTGTCTCAGTGGGTGAAGCATCTGCCAAGGTCCTGGAATCGAACCCTGCATTGGGCTCCCTGCTCGGCGGGGAGTCTGCTGCTCCCTCTGCCCCCGCCCCCACCTTGTGCCCACTCTCTCTCTCTCTTAAATAAATAAATCAGATCTTTTAAAAATGCATAAAATTAAATGTATNCCCCCTTGTGCCCACTCTCTCTCTCTCTTAAATAAATAAATCAGATCTTTTAAAAATGCATAAAATTAAATGTATGAAAAATCCTGGCATCTCAAATTCTACGTTCAACAGTTGGCATCTTTAATTCTGACAAACAACTACATCCTGACAAGATGGTTTTTATCACCTCCTCTAGGGGAGTTATGCGCGCTGGGAGGGTTACAGAGGGTGTATTTCCGCAGCTACGCAGCCCTGTTTCTTTTGCTCTGTGTTTAGACCACGTTGGTAAAGATTTGAAAAACAGAGCCCATCTCCTGCAGATGACTTCGCATTCTTCAAGTCTATCAAAAGCTTATAGAAGTATGATGCAAAAGAAAGAGTAAAGTGTAAAGTTCTAATTAAATTAAAGTGTCAGTTTTGCTACGAAGGAGTCACGGAGGTTTTTGGCACTGTGGGGTGTTCCGGTGGAAAGAGGCAGTGAGCTGCGAGTTTCATTCCAAGCTGTATTGCTGGTTCCATCAGAGGCCAAATTAGGACCCTGTGTAAACCATTTCCTGTATCTGGACTTCCAGACCACTGGTCAAAAAACTAAACATATGCTATATTGGAAAAGGGACCCCATTTAAGGGGCCTGGCATCCCTAAAATGCTTACTTTTATGAATCAATTGAATATACGGTGTTATGGGGAGAAATCTTTTGTGAAAATATAAATCCTAATTATAGCTTGATTTTTTCCCATGTCTGGCTAGATAGGGTTTTTACTGAATGGACTGAACCACAAATTGCTTTGGTTTGCCTAGCATGGGGAGATAAACTCAAAGATTAACATTCCACATAGAAGACATTCTTTGTCACCGCTGACCACGATCTCTGTGCACGGGATGGCTTAAGAGCCCAATGTGTGGATGGGGAAAAAAGGTGTTTGCCTAGAATCAGTAACTAGTTGTGCAATTATTTGCCAGGGAGCCCCACATCTGGACCCTGTGTCTCTCATGTGGGCTGTGGAGGAGCTCGGAAGTGCCAGGAAGCTCTGCGTGCTGACCCATTAAATTTGACCAGGAATGAAAGGGGTTTTGCCTGGCTTTCTAGAATAAACAGCAGAGTTCACACTTTATACCAAATATGTACCCTCATTACTTATCACAGGCTTCCGTACGAATTTCAGATCCTCTGAGGACACGCATGAACTCTCAGGGGACGGACAAAGTGTGGTGAGGTTGATGAGTCTGAGTTGATAACAAACCCAGTAAGGTTTTCCTGTTTTTAGATTTCGTGTTCTGGGCGTCTCTGTCACACGCACAAGGCTGACACGCAAGATAAACGTCCAACTTCTCCAGGAAGGAGCCGTTTGTTAGTTAAAAACTGCAAAAATAAAAAGAACTCAGGCTGTCTCATTCCTGTCTTTCTGGTTCCCTTTCTTTTTCTGTTTTGGGGCCTGTTCTTTACAACTCACTGAGCAGCTGAGTTGAAGCGAGGGCAGAATTTCATTTGAAGTGAAGCTGGACTGAATCGCCCCTTTGGAAACTTCCCAAGTGCAGAGGAAAGGATGCTCGGCATTCCAGGCCGATGACAGAGAGAAATGTGACCGGTGCCAAAAGCTCTCGGCTTTCCTGGTGCGAGGCCACTCCAGGAAATGGCCGTTAAATCAAACTAGGCCTCTGGCCTGAAACACAATCTCAACATTTCCCTACCCTCCTTCGTGCGATGATTGTTGGAGCAACACCATCTGTGGGTGGATATGATTCTTCAACCATTTGACCTTGACTCTGTGACGAAATGATAAGTTATGCAGCATAATTCATACTGTGTCACAGAAGAGGTGTTTTCTATTGTTCGAAAGCAGAAGAGGAACTTTGAGACCCAGGAAAAGATGGAAACACATTTTCCCCTTTTTTTCCAAGTTGTATAATCAATCTCTTTCAAATATATGACATGTCTTTCCAATTTGGAGGAATATTGTTTTTCGTTCTGTGTGTCCATGTGTATACGCACATGTATCGCACATAAAAGTCACATCTAAGTGTGAATATGTCATGCCTAGGTTTTACATACATTTTTACTTTATATATTTTAGATTTTAATATACATATACCTGAGTATAAGTATTCATAGGCTTATGTTTATTTTACATCTAAGCATAAATATTTATATTAAATATATACCTGTGCATATGGAGGAAATCCCTTATTGTGTGAATATATGATCACATAGGGATCTCATGCATTCATACATTTAGCAAATATTTATTGAGCACCTACTTCGTCAAACACTATTCTAGATTTGGGGGTTATTTCCGTAAAAGTGAAACCAAAATTCTGCCCTCACAAATCTGACATGCTGTCAGTTTTAGCATTCTTAACTTACCGTGGCTACTTGGGATAAAGCAGGTACATCTCTGGCCTTATCAGTATCAAAAATATTATTATTATAGGAGATAATATATCATTGGCATCTTTTTGAGCTCTGGTTTCATCTGTATCAATTATTAAGTGCAAGGCCCTTTTGCCTCGGTCAATTCCATTTTGTTACATTTTAGAAGTACGATCTTTATTAGGAAGCACCCTACGGCATTTGTAATTCTTATTTTAGATTTTAATAAGCATTTGAACTACTAAAATATAAAAGACACATAAATTTCAAATTATTTCCCTTCTGCATTAATTTACTGACGATAAGGCAGCACAGACAATTTTCTGTTGTGTATTCCTAGTTCAAGGTCCAAAGTCAAATCTCTTCTTTGAGCGTAATCTCCTCTATTCGTATCCATCATTCTGTGCCATTTATTTGATTATGAAAACTGTATAAGACAGGTTGTAAAAATGTATAAACTACGAAAGAACATTAAAATTGATGATAAAACAAAAGGGGGGTGCATACTCATGCAACCAAAATGCATTCTTGATCATGGATATTTCTAGTTTATGCCAGTGCCTCTCAACCACAGTTGCAGATTAAAATGTTGAGGGAGCTCAAAAATACAGATTCCCAGACCCTTTCCTCCTTAGAGTCTGACTTGATTGGTCTTCTGAGGTGGAGACTTTGCAAGGTTACATTTTTTTTTTTAAGATTTTATTTATTTATTTGACAAAGAGAGAGCACAAGCAGTGGGAGCCTGGGCAGAGGGACAGGGAGAAGCAGGTTCCCCCTGAATAAGGAGCCCGATGCGAGGCTGATCCCGGGACCCCATGATAATAACCTGAGCTAAAGGCAGACCTCAACTGACTGAGCCAACCAGACGCCGCACGAGGTTACATTGTTAAGAATCTGGAAAGCAGCTCTATCTGCAGCCAAGGAGGGAGACCGTCCACCACAGACTTGTCTCTCAGTTTCTGGGCAGGTCAGGCCACTGAATTAACAATGCCTACAAGCCTGAGCTAAGTGTGATGCTGTGGTCCCAGAACGAAGTAGACGTTTCCTGGGGGAGGCTCGTGGGAGGACGTACTGGGACATGGTGAACTATATCCTCTCTACAGACGCGTCTCTGTAAAGGATGCGGTGAGGAGAAGCGGAGCTCTTCCGTGTACCGATTTTGAAGGTGGCATCACATTTCTTCCACTGCTGCTAAATTTTCTCAGCTACTGTGTTACTAAAAATAGAAAGAGAGAGAAAACGTGGAACAGGTGCAAGCTTGCGGAACTGCACGGCCCTGGAATTTACAGCGACATCACTTCGGGCACGTTTTTAGCAGACATAGATTGGATACAGACCAATTCCCACCGTCTCTGCTGTATTAAGCGAGAGGACTCCCATCATTAAATTAATGAGGGAAACAACCTATAGAAGTAATTAGGCACGAAAGAAGGGTAAAATCAAGCCCAATAAACGGTCAGAGAAGGGTTTATTTTTAGCAAAACGTGGACGTTTTACAATAATGACGATAATGTTTTGGAAGTACCATTAATCATTGTAAAGGGCTGATACTAGTGGAAAGTGGAAATTGAAAACAGTGTAGTGCCGACGGCGGACTTATGTGTTTTAACCAGAGTCTAGAATTAGATTTTATGAATCTAAACAATAACTTTTTATGTTTATCTGTAATCACTTAAAAGCACAAGATTGAACAAAAATCAATATGACTGCACTAATGCTTCAGCAAAGATTGGTTTTAAAGTAACCTATTTCCTCTCTTCCACAAACCTCTCCTTTTCTTTTTTTAGCCTTTCGTTTCAGGAACCTGGCACCACCCCGAGAGTGACCAAGGAGGCTTGCAGCACAGACACGATTCCTGTAGAAACCAAGGAACCGTCTACACCCTGCATTTCCCTGTACCCCCCACCCTCCTCTGAGGCAGGCTTGCAAAGCCACAAAGCTATTGTTCCTCTTTATCCCAAATTCTGCCTTTGCATTGTATTTTGGCTCTGAAGCACAGAGGTCAGTTTTCGACAACACGTTCCTACCGCTTCTGATGTGACAGGGAAAGGATTCCCGTCAAAACCAATTAAAAAGTTGCGATTATTTGGAAGCATTAAATGCTCAACATTAAGACCGCAAAAAGCTTGTTAAAGTTTAATATTGTAACCTTCAAAAGGACATATTCTATGATACAGAAATTGCCACCCACCCTCACTGATGACCGGTGGATCAGTCACTGGTGGTGTTACGCCTTAAGGAGGGTCATTGGTCATCTCTATTACCGCTGTTTCCATGCTGCCCGGCGTGAAGCATGGGCGTTAGAGACCCCAACGCTCCCCATCCCCCGTGTCCAGTGTTTCATGAGAATGGGGTGAGATGCCCGGATTGGAAAGGTTGCCTGACCTTAATGTCAGATTTTTTTTTCTTCAAAATATTTACTGTAAAAGATACTGCCAAGTAATTCAACAAGCATCTCGACATTTGTAAAAGTAATGATATTTCAAAAGTTGTGCTAAAAATTATTTTTATTTCAGGGAAAATCTGGAGTCAAGGACTATTGGGCCACCCTAAAACTTTTGGAGACCATGGCCAGCTACAGGAAGTCCACGTGCTTGGAGCTTTTAGTCTCTTGAGAGAAATGGCGAGTCCAGCTCTTGGTACTGCTAATGAGGCTTCACAATATCAGGACCAAAAGTTTTAGAAAAAAACAGACAAGTGTGCTCTGTTTTGCAAGGTGAAGATCTAGGCTGGGAGAGTCATTTTCTGGAAATAGTAAAGCGGAAAACAAACAATAATGTTCATTTAGGCTACCATTATTCATTATTATTATTTTTTAAAATTGTGCTTTAATTAAAATAGAATGCCTTTGGGTGTGACAGTGTGGAAGGACACTGAAATAGGCTTGAATCCAGTTCTTCATGAGGGGTTCAGAAGAAATGGAAGATCCAGACTACTTTTTGGCAGCTGGATGAGAAACTATAGATGTAAAGATAAGCCAAATTCCAGTGTGGGACTCGGACCGCAGTATTAGCAAACATACAAGTAATGAGTAAAGACAAATCCCAAACGTAAGCATGGCAGAAATGAAGGCAAATGGCAAAAAATTGAATCAATTTAGGCTACTGATTTGCTAACAAATAAAGAAGTACTGGAAAAAACAGCAGGAAAAATTGTAAAACCACTAAAAGCAATGGGTTGTCTTCTTTTTTCAAGAAAATGAAAGGGAACACGAGGTCCTTGGTGCCCCAGTGTACTGATATTTTGGTCTCAGAAGTAAAGACAATGTCCCTGTTTCCAGTCTTCTTTGTCCTGGTCCTCCCTGGGTGTGTCTGGGCTCTGGCTTGTCTGCTCCAGAGTCATGAGATTACAATCAAGGTGTCAGCTGGAGCTGTGGCCTCATCAGAGGCTGGATGGGAGTGTGGGGTCACAGTGGCGGGGAGGATCTGCTTCCAAGCTTGGTGGTGGTCACATTCTCTTCCACACAAGTATCAGCGTGAGGGCCTCTGGTTTTGTTCTATGTAGCCTTCTCCATATGCCAGCCCCTAACCTATAGCTTGTTTCTTAAAAGTGTTCAAGGCAAAGAGTCCTCTGGCAAGATGGAAGCCACAATCCTTTGAAACACAACCACATACACATAATCAGGGGATCCCTTCCCTTTGCTGAATTGTTTTGTTTATAAAAGCAAATCACAGCACACACCTACAGTCGAGCAAAGGGACAGACACAAAAGATTCACGAAGACGAATAGTCTGGGATCATAGGGCCACCTTAGACTCTGTCCAGTGCGTAGATGGAGGCAACACTTTTAATAAAATGTGAACAAATCTAAACAGCAGAATGTGGAAAGGATTATATGCTGTGACTGGTGGGGTTTATCTCAAGAATGCAAGATTGGTCTAACATTAAAAAATAGCCAATATTAGTTTTCTCCATTGACAAAATAGAGTAGAAAAATCATATGAAATCTCAATAAGTGCATCAACATAATTCAACTTTCGTTAGTGATAAGAGCTCTCTGCTTAATAAGAATGGAAGTAGTAAAGGGCATCTAGGAAAAATGTATAACTTATATCATAGCGAATGGTGACACACTGGACGCTTCCTATGGAAGAACAGAGGTAAGGCAAAGATGTTTTACTCCCAGAACTTCTGTTTGTCGTTGTATTATAAATCTTAGTCACTACAACAAAGCAAGCAAAAGAAACAAGAATCATAACATAGGGGGGAAAGTACAATTTTCATTCACGTATGATATGATTATATATAAAAAATATATAAAATCCTAAGAAAAATATTACAAAGCCTCTAGAAATAATAAGCTAATTTAGTAAGATCACAAGAAAAAATCAATATAAAAACAAAGTATTTCTTGGTGTTAGCAACAAGTTATCAGAAGAAAAAAAATCCATTCATAATACCAGCAAAAATAAAAATATTTAGAAATTAGTTTAATAATAAAAGATATACAAGATGTGTTCAGGAAAGCATTTCTGAAAGAAACTGAGGAGGACCAAGTAAATGGAGAGATATACCATGTCCATTGACTATGAGTTTCAATAACCTTAAGATTTTAATTTCCCCTAAATTTATCTATGAGTTCAATGCAACCCTAACCAGAATCTTAGCAGGAATTTTTGTAAAAATTGACAAGCTGATTTGATATTTATGTGGAAATGCAAAAAACCTACACAAGGTAAAGTATTTTTGGAAATGAAGAAAAGTCAGAGAACTCATGGCACATGATTACCAGATATAACAATAATTAAGACAGCATGGGAAAAATAGGCAAATAGATCAATGGAACAAAATAGGTCATCCCGAAGATGACCCACACTTACGGTTCTGTTGTTTAACTGTGAGGTTGCCTCTACCCGTGACCATGGACTCAGTCCTGTGACTTGCTTTAGCCAATGAGAAGTTAGGATGTGATGCTAAGAGAGGGCAGGGCCATGCCAACGATGCTCACTCACCCTGGCACCTCTGGAATGACCATGAGAACATGCTCAGCTCAGCTGAGACAAGTCGAAATTGCAAACCCACAGAGCCGTGACTTCCATAAAAGCATATTATGGTTTTGAGGTGGCTGGTTACTGCAGCGCCATTTTGCAGTGGGTAACTGATGCACTTATACCTTCATTTTAACAAGTTATTAGTGTTATTGAATGGTGTGTGTGTGTGTGTGTGTGTGTGTGTGTGTACGTACTGGTTGGAAAGTCTGATGATTCTTATTATGGGTTTTGATATTTCCCCCCCTTTGGTAACTCAATCAACTTTTCTAGTAATCAAGCTAGTGCTGTCCCAAGATCTCAGATCTCAGATGTGACTTGCAGAGGGAATTATGTATAAATATTTGGATCTTAGTCAAGTTTCCTGGATGTTAGTATGATTTGTTTTTCCCACCAAATTCCAGAATCCTTATCAAATTGTCTCCCATTTATGCAATGAAAATATTTATCTTACAGAGGAGTTTCTGTAAGATGGCACTTGACATTTGCATTCATCACGGTCGAGACTTTTTGTTTTGAAATGTGGGACTTGTACACCTATTGCCTCCTGAGATTCTGTTAAAAAAAATCTCTGAGAATTTACTTCCATTTTTCATGTTTTAATTCATGTCCAGCACATGTTACCGTGCTTAAAAAATAGTCTTTATTTCATTCATTTTAGTATCAATTGACTTAGCTAATATCTTTCGGGCGTAAACTTCGGCCCTTAAAAAAGGCTCTTAACGTGGGAATGAAGAACAATACCAAATATCAGATGACAATGAATTAATTTCTACTTAGATTTCTGCATTTGGCAACTACTCTCTTTGATTTTTTTAACTGAAAAAATGTGTGTATTCTTATATCTCTCCTTTAGCATTTTTTTTTAAAGCCTGCTAGTGACATTCCAAAAGATATTTTTTTTAACCAGATATTTTAATTTTAGAAACTGTGATAGGAATTTTTGGAAACCACATGACCTCTTTGAGCAGCAATTGACTATATTAGAATTCTAGATGATACTACATGATGGGAAAGAATCCCAAAAGTAACCTCAAGGAATGTATAACATTCAGGAATAATCTAATTCTTCAGATTATTTCATGATCTGAGCCTTGTCAAAAAATAAAGCTACAGACTAAAATTGCAATTTGTCTCAGTGGGTTACATTTTGTGTCAACTTAAACTTTACTTTTTGGACTCTGTCGGGATATAATTAATTCACAGTAAACTACACATATTTAAGTTGCACAATGTGAAGAATTTTGACATATGTGTGCTCTGTGAAATCGTCACCATAATCAAGGCACTAACCACTTTCATCTCCTGTTACTTCATGCCCCTGGGCCAGCTCTCCCTCCCTCCAACCCTATCCCAGCAATCAATGATCTGTTCTCCACCATTATGGATTACATTGCATTTCCTGAAATCTCATAAAATGGAATCATAAAGCAGGGATAGTGTTCTGTGTCTTCTTTCACTCAGCAAGGTTATTTTGAGATCCGTCCATGTTGTATGTATCAAAATGTTGTTGCATATTATTACTGAGTGGCTTTCAACTGAATAAATATACTATATTTTATTTACCTGTAAGTCTATTAATGGACATTTGGGAAGCTTCCAGTGTTTGGTTATTATAAATAAAGCTGCTATGGACACTGATGTGATAATTTTTTTATACACATTTCCTTCTCTCTTGGGTAAATACCCGGTAGTGGAAGAGCTGCTTCTTATGATAAGTGTATGTTTACCTTGTTTTCGAAGTTGTCAAACTGTTTGTAATCTCACTCACAGCGTATGAGAATCTAGCCATTCTACATCCTCAGGTCAGCCCTTCCAGCCATTCTAGAAGGTGGGTAGTGGTATCTGATTGTGGTTTGAATCTGCATTTTCCTGCTGACCTTTGACATTGAGCACCCTTTGTGTATTTTTTGGAGGGAAATTTGTGTACTGGGGGGACTTTTAAAAAATTCTTTATTTAAATTCAATTTGTTAACATATGCTATATTATTAGTTTTCAGGGATAGAATTTAGTGATTCATCAGTTGCATATAACACCCAGTGCTCATCATATCATCATATAAAGTACTCTCCTTAATCACCCAATTATCTCTTCCCCCACTCCCTTCCCCTCCAGCAACCCTCAGTTTGTTCCCTAGAGGTCAGCGTCTCTTATGGTTTGCCTCCCTCTCTATTTTCATCTTATTTTATTTCTTTTTCCCTTCCCCTATGTTCATCTGTTTTGTTTCTTAAATTCCACATATGAGTGAAATCATAAGGTATTTGTCTTTCTCTGACTGACTTATTTCACTTAGCATAATACCCTCTAGCTCCATCCACAATGTTGCAAATGGCAACATTTCATTCTTTTTGATGGCTGAGTAATATTCCTGTGTGTGTGTGTGAGTGTGTGTGTGTGTGTGTGTGTGCATTTCTATACCACATCTTCTTTATCCATTCATCTGTCAATGGCCGTCTGGGCCCTTTCCATAGTTTGGCTATTGTGGACATTGCTGTTACAAACATTGGGGTGTATGTGTCCCTTCAAACCATTATGTTTGTAACCTTTGGGTAAATTCCTAGTAGTGCAATTGCTGGGTCATAGGGCAGAAGTATTTTTAACTTTTTGAGGAACCTCCATACTGTTCTCCAGAGTGGCTGCACCAGTTTGCATTCCCACCAACAGTACAGAAGGGTTTCCCTTTCTCCACATGCTCAGCAACACCTGATGTTTCTCGTGTTGTTGATTTTAGCTATTCTGACAGGTGTGAGGTCATATCTCATTGTGGTTTTAATTTGTATTTCCCTGATGCCGAATGATGTTGAGCATTTTTTCATGTGTCTGTTGGCCATTTGTATTGGGGGGATTTTTTTATCTTATTTTGTGAAGGACTGTTCAATATTTTGTCTCTTTTATTGGGTCACTTGTTTTCCTATTACTGAGTTGTAAGAATGCTTCATGTAGTCTGGAGACCTAGTCCTATATTTGATGTTTGTATTGCAAATATTTTCTCATGCTGTTCCTTCCCTTTTTGTTTTGATTGTGTGATTTTCTTAATCCTTAGAAGAAAAATAGTTTTAATAAAGTTCAAGTAATTAATTATTTTTTCTTATAAGATTCAGGGGTGTGTGTGTTGTGTGTGTGTGTTTATCCAATATCATGAAATTTTTATTGCTTTACATATTCTTCCAGATGTTTTAGTTTTAGATTTTTAATTAATATCTGTGATCCATTCCAAGTTTTTAAATGTGTGGTTATGAGTAAAGGGTCTATGTCTAATGTTCTGGTATCACTTGTCGAAACGACTTTCTTCTTCTCATTGAATCGCCTTAGTATCTTTGTCAAAAATAAATTTACCATGTACATGGAGGTCAACTTCCAAATTGGTGATTTTGAAATGGGGGGCAATTCTGTAGGGTTCTTGGACATCCCTCGTTAGATGTATTCTTACATATTTTATGGTTTCTTGTTCTATTTCTTTTTTTTAATCCTAGATAAATGGTTTAAGTTAAAGATGAACATTAAGAGTGGACACATGGGTAGTTGATAGATGCCGGTTGATTTAACAGATGTGTTTGTCTCAATTTTTGAGAACTTGCTTTTCCTGAATCTTTAAATCCCCAAATCCGTGTCTTCCAGCTCCTGGAGAAAGGTTCTCTCTTGCTACATTTTCTTTGAATAGTGTTTTTCTAGCTGTTTTCCAGGTGCTGCTTCTCTCAGTTGTTCGATTGCTTGGAGCTGCTTGTTTGGGTTCTTGATCTGCTTATCTGTCTCAGGCTCTCACGAGGTGGTTGAGTGGCAGTCTTTGGTGGTGGCTCTGTGGGGCAGGAGTGGGCCGATCAGGACTCTGGCCACTTCTCACACCCTGCTCTTCAGCTTTCTCAGCCTCTTTTTGATAGGGGTTTTTCATTTCCCAGTTGTGGTTTTACGTTCAGCGATGGCTCTTCCTCACACGGTCTAGAATTGGCGATTGGTTTATTTCCTGGGCGTCTGTAAACCATTGCGGCTTTATGTTCTTCACTGGGTACGTCACTTGGAACTGCTTGGTAAGTCATTGTTTTTCCTGGAAACGGTCCATCCAAAAATGGGTGCCAAGGAACCTGCCATATTTCTGCATTTGATGGCACATACTTGCTCAAGATAGAGCCAGGTTAATGCCGAGGCTCATACCCAATGTTAACATGGAACCCGGGAAGACACGTAGCTTGTTAAAAGGCACTCGCCATCTGAGCACCAAGGGACATATTTAGAATCAGAAATAAGTTTGTAGTTCGTAACATCCCACCCTTTTTTGTCTCTTCAGCTTTCCCAATTTAGCTAGTACTCAAATGTGTCCGTGAGGACTGTCAATGGCTGCATTATGACGACTGGTTCCAGAGTCAAACACAGAATCACACTTGGCAAGCATAAAACCATAGTCTGAGCTCCATCAGCAAGAAGCCAGTTTTGGGAACTGCACTCCAGCCCGTCCTCCGTTTGTTGCTGTGAACTCATACTGGACAACAGTTGAAATACATCAATTAAAATTGCTCACAGCTCCCTTCGTCAAGAATCTCTAAAAGCCATAAAAACAACATATGCCAGCTTTTAATAAATTTCGATAATTTTTAAATACTCTCTTTATTTCCATGGAATATTTACTAGTTTGGCATTTGTCTCTTTACTCAAATTATCCATGAAACGTTCAATAAAACAATGTTTATTATCTGAATATTACCGGACCTCCGTAATTCTGAAAGGATTCTGTGGGTCTTTACAGAAGGTCTTATAAAAGGAATGACAAAGTAATTGTTTGATTAGCACATGGGTGGTAACGACTGGAAAAATGGGGTTGATGTAGAGAAACCCATTAAAATATCTGGGGCGGTGGGATGTAGAAAACAAGTGAGTTATAACAGCAGAAGACAGATAACTCATCGACCCTAGGAAACAAGACAGAGACTTCCCCCCCCCCCTTACTTTCCCTAGACTCTAAACCAAAACCTACTTGTTTTTAAACCCATCAAGAAGCTCTTCTCTCTCCCTTACTTGGCTGATAATGAGCCCCAGTCTATCCCAACTCTTGGTACTTACCAGGCTTTTATAGCAAATGAGAAAATAGTGAAGTTAATGCCCCTTAACGGGCATTTCATCTGTACCAGTTTCATTCTGAGTATGACAAATCCGTCCAATACACTCAATCTTTACACAAAAATGATTTAAAATGGACGATTAGTTGGGCGCAGTAATTGAACTTTCCCCTCGGCTATGAGAAAATCATGTCTCCAGTAATAAAGACTCTTTAAAACAACTGAATTTCAACACAAAGAGTGACCTCAGGGGCTGAGGGGTTAATTTCTCATTTAATTTCTCCATTTTCTGTCATTCGTGCCTACCACTCGGAGTCTCTCAATCCAGTGTCTTTAATTTTGTTTCCCTTAATGTCTACACTCTACTATTTTCCCACTGGAAGATGGGCTTGTCCTTTCGGCCCTAACGGACACATTCTTCTTCTTCCAAGTAGGTTAACTTGGCCACATAAATTTTTTGTAGTTAGTGGGCCGTGTGCATTTGATTCTAAAATAGGTAGTAGGGGAGTTCTTTACTTAAAAAGTGTGGGTTCCTGACTCTACTCTTTGATCTTTATAAAGCCATATGGTTTTTCTGACCTTGGATAATGTAAGAGATATTGAGCAATTAAGAATGTGCAAAGGCCGTAGAAAATCTATAGAGAAATAACAGAACGCTAGCAGAGGACAGAGACCATTGCCCTTACCACCTAAGGTACCTGCATCTCCATTCCTTTGGATGTACCAGGGAAGAATCAGAATTGCTATTAACAAAACTGAACACCAAACACAGTGCTTGTGAGCCTAACCCCCTCTTCCCACCACTGCAGTTTTCCCCTGGCTGATCAATGGATCACCCATGGGTGGTGGGGGGAGGGTGGAGACACAACCAAACAGGGTGATTGAGAGAATCCAGTTCTAAAATTTCCTTACCCGGATGGACGAAGAGCATTCGGTTCAATACGTTGACATTTATTTATTTAATTAAAATAGTGAGATACTCAATTTCAAGGAGCCTCGGAAACCCAATCAAAACTTTTCTTGAGTTTTTATTTAATTCTAAATTTTATTTCACTTTAGTCATAGCTTCTGTAATTTTTAGTGCAGGAAACTGCAAAATAAATTTTAAAAATTGTGAGGAAGTACCGTTACCCGAGTATCAAGTATAAAAAAAAATCAGCTAGTTTAACTCATCTGTATAGTTTGGCCAAAGCTGCCGAAGGGCATCCAATTTAGAGTATTTGCTGCTTTATTTTTATATTCTATGAATGGATAACAATTCCATCTTTTCTGTCCAATGGAATTGGATAGAAACTATTTGTATAATTAAACTTTAGTATATTCTATGCTCTTTGTCCTGTCCATATTTATGCCCAGATACTATTCCAACAGTTAGGCAATTTAAAATAGGCCATAATATATTCTTCTGAACAAAATTATATAAATGTTGTATGAATTTGAGAGTGACTTTACTTGTAGGAATATATTACAAGAAATTCCTTCATTTCTAAAATATATAATAAACTTATAAGATAGAGAAAAAGGTTACTATAAATGTGCTTTCCTAGTCATTTAAAATTGTTCCTCAAAGCTTCCAAGACAGGTGGAAATGTCAAATACCCGTGTTAGTATGTTCCTCTAGTGACGGTTTTTTCATTGCACAGTAAGTGAAATCTTTTAAGAATGTGATTCCGTGGGTTTCTGGTCTCAGGTCAAAAATAGATGCCACCTCTTTTTACGTAAGTTTGATGCATAACCATTCACCAAAAATCTATCCTTCATCTTTCTTCTCTGCTTTCATGAGTTTGGAAAATGAATATACTGTTCACATGAATTTTGAGAGTCACCTGGATATCATGACTGGCTGGCACTGTTAGAACACAACAAATTGGTTATTTCCACTGCATGATAAACAACATCTTTCATGCTTTGTTAAATGAGGAAGATAAGGGGTTGAAAGCATTTTGTAATCAGAATATGGCTACGTAATTTACGAAATTGTTTTTAATACTATTATGGCCTTTCAGTTCTAAATAACTTAGAAACAATTTGGACTTGAAAACATGTGGTCTAGGAGGACTCAAGGGATAGTGTCCTTTAAAGGATTCAACACAGTCAACTAATGTCAGTGACCATTTGTGTTAGGGACCCTGCTGTAAGGCTCTCTGTGGGTTTCTAATGGGAACCCCCTTGAGAACACGCACACTGACATTGCTATAAATCCATGGTCTCCCACTTTGGTTAGAGCAAAATGCTCTATTGTAACCTTCTTTGGTTCTCAGTTGGAAGGGGGCTACTGATGGCTTTTAGCGGAGAATGGCTCAGCAGTAAACGGCTGCCCACAGTCTAATGGGTCTGTGAAAGTGCTTTCAGAAAGTAACAGCAGGCGGTGAGTGGAAAGAACCAGATGCTCTGAGAAATAATGAGGTAGGCGCAACTATCCCTGCCCCAACTATACCTGCCCACAAGCCGAGAGGCTTATAAACAGTGCATGGGGAGATGATCGGGAGAAATGGTAGGATTTTCCATCAGTTCAGAATGTGCCAAGGAATTCCATCTGACTTTTACAGTTTCTGTGTCTCATCTCCAGATCAACTTGTATTAACTGCCAAGCCAACTATTGGAACCCACCTGTTGAAAAAAAAAGTCATATTATGGACACCCTCAAGCAGCTGATTCGTGATCCTGCCAATTCAGCAAAAGAAATGTGTTCAATTTTTATCAGATTGTTAGATTCTTTTGAGCTCTGATTTCTGTATACATTTTATATCTCTAAATTCTTTAAGCTCAAAAGAATGTCCTTATCAATAAATTAAGTTCAGAGGTTATTTCTTAATATTCCAGCTACTCTGTACAATAAGGTTAATAGATGACATTCTTCATTTTTCTTCTTCTTTCCCCACTGGGAAAATAATGGCCCAAGATTTGTCTTGAACTGCAAATCTGTTCTTTTGGCCTTATGAGGTTGTTTCTGGAAATTTCATTGTAAAAATGAAAAAGTCAGGGATGGGAGATACAACTTTCTAGTAAGTCACTGGGTCCAAACCATGAGTTAGATATTCTCACAAGTAATGTAGGGGCCAAGCGCAGACCGCCCCAAGATGGGTCACTTTGGCATAAAGATTATTTTGAATTAGAAACTATCAAAATCCAGCAGATTTGGGAAAAGCTCTTTATCTCCTTCACAAATGGTTAAAAAGAGTTTAGGTAGAGGCCCTGCTGCAGGAAGAGGGCTATCACTGCAGATACCTACATTATGCTAGGAAGCAGGTATGGTGCGCAGGGAGGAAACTAGCAAGGCCTGTTGCATCCGAGTCCTCTCTTTGTCCCTTGGTTTCTGAGTGGCCTAGCAAACATCTATTTACCAAATGCTTGTTCTTTATCCTTTCCCTGTGAATTGCATTCTTTTCCCTTTTAAGTCCCAGGCCCCCAACCCCCTTCTCCTTAGTTCAGAATGACATATATACCTCATGTTGCCTGACTATCTTTGGAATTTTTCCATGTCTGTGTGAATTCCCTGTACATATGCAATTAAATTGGATTTTCTCCTGTTAATCTGTCTCGTGTCAATTTGATTCTTAGTCCAGCTAGAAGGACCCGAGGGGTAGTGGGAGTTCTTCCTCCCTGACATGTTCATGGTCTATGTGACGTATAGAATGGAAAAAGTGTTTTTTAATCACCAGCCTAATTTCTGCTCCTCTGACATGTCAGAATGGGGCAAACTGGCTAGAAATTTTTAATAAACACTGACTTATGCAAATCTTTTCCTTATATCACTATTACATATATAAAATATACGATCTCACTACAATATGCTAATATTTCTAAGACATTGTTATGAAGGCAGGCCAAATACATTTTGTTGTCATTAAAATGATAACAACACAAACCTGGCATTCATCATGTTATAATGTCTCTTTTCTAAAAAATGTGGAATCAGAATTAATAGGTTTTGAGCATTGTCTATTGTCTCCAGTACATTATTCCAAGATGTACCTCTTTTCCCAGAGGCTTTCTATAAAAAGAAAGAAACGTAAAATCTGTAGAATCTCTTTGCTAGGAGACTGCAGAAGCCTCTAGTCTATGTTTTTATTAGAGAACAGTGAAAAATACAGTCTCTTGGTGCCTTATTAAGAGAGCTTCCATCAGATGTTATCTTTGTATGAGTCTCAGATTAAATAAGAGAATTGTGAATGGTTGGCCCCCACGACTGATCAATGAGATTAATGGAGTTGAATGGGATCGGGGTCCCTCCCTCCCCCGCACACACCTTTTAAAAGAGCGTCATCTGGTCTCCATAAAACTGAGCTGTGAGTTGGGGGCAAATCCCTGGGCCTCCCCGGTTGACTGAATGAGTACACGGGTTTGTGGTGGGGGCAAGGAGCAGCTCTCCTGAGGCGAGGAGGGAAAGCCACAGGAACAACACCTGAAAGTTAATATGACTGCCTCAAAGAGGCACCATTTAACAAACTCTGGAACTGACTCTTTTTCTCTTGGTATCCCGAAATACCCTTCTCGGAGACACTCCTGGTCAACTGGTGAGGGAGATTCTCAATTTTGCCAAATCCTCAAACAATGGACCTACAGATCCATTTCACGTCTTACATTATTAGTTATGGATTTAGTGATGGAATCCTGTTATAATGAACTCTTGATTGGCAAGTTGGTAAAGGACATTCTCATGCTGAGATAAAAGCCCCTTTAGGGCACTCCCCGATCTGTGCAAATTTGGCTTCTTACCATCTTGTTTCCTACAACTTTTTTTGCTTTTATCTCATACAGGAGCGTTCACTCACCCTGTATTATGACCAAACACTAAACACTATTATCATCTTTGAGTCTTAAGACGGTGAAGGAGCAAAATATCGATACTGGGGATTATTTAAAGAAATACATGATTTGTTCCAAGAAAATTATTTGGAAGTTGAAATTCCTTCAAAAAATCTACATTTATAAACAATTTGTAATCATCTTTCTAGATAATTTCATCGAGGTGTGACTGCACTCACTCATTACTACCACTTGGCACTTTTAAACTAGGTAGATTTATTTTATTCCTATCAATAATTATTACTCATGTGTGCATTCATAGTGAAATTCACTGTGATGGGATTCATTAAGTTACGTAGGATGGTCTCAAGTCTTCAGGCAAAAACTTAACAATTATTTCACTTCCTACTTTTAAAAATGAAATTCATATGCAGTTAATAATGTAATTAGTACACTGTCTGAAAGATGTCAGAAATTGCCACAGTCCATCAGAAGGCAGGAAGTTACCTCTTTGAAAGAATGGGTTAATAGGTGGTAAGAAATAAAATACTCATCCAACTTCAAATTCAAATCAAAACCACAAAGCCTGGAGCTTCAATATTAAATAATGACTTTATTACTTTGCCTAAACCATTTTTCCCTTTTCTCCAATATTTTTTTTTCCGTATTTTATTTTTTAATTCACTGAATCATAGAAAATAACTCAGATCTGTCAGCCTAAGGTGGTAATTTTAAACCTAGTTGAAGGGAAAATTTAAATTACTCATTTTCTCTTTCTCTTGTTATTGTTCTTTGGAAAACAAAGGCAATGAGGGGACATTAGGGATCATCTGGTCCAATTTACTGTAGAGATGAGCAAATGTAGGCCCAGAGAGATGAAGCGAATTACCCAAAATGGAGCAGATCAGCGGCAGAGTGGACAGTCAGGCCTTCCCATCTCGAGTAGGGCCTGAATCCCAGCCAACGTCCTCATCTTCCCCTGACTTTACGGTTCTTTAGTCGGTCTTTTCTCCCTCTGTCAATGGAAATTTTAAAATGCAAATTTCTCTGTTAATAAAAGGCTTGTTGATAAAAACTTTTACTTTAAAAACTCTTGGGTTAGAAAATCTAATACGTAGGCATAATTGGAGCGTGGCATACCCACGGCTCCCTGGCCTGGTCCCGGACCCATTTCCAGGGATGTCTTACTCTTACACACTGAAATTTAAAGAAGATCACGCAAAGGAACTTAAGGTGTGTCCCTCTCAAGGGCATTTGCAACTCTGAGGATGTAATCTTCTTTAAGGAATACCTCCAGAGTGGTGGAGTGTGAGAGGGTCCTGTTTGTTATTTATTTATTTATTTTTTATAATAATTTTTTATTATGTTATGTTAGTCACCATACAGTACATCCCTAGATTTTGATGTAAAGTTCCATGATTTATTACTCGCGTATAACACACAGTGCACCATGCAATACGTGCCCTCCTTACTACCCATCACCAGCCTATCCCATTCCCCCTGCCCCGAAGCCCTCAGTTTGTTTCCCAGAGTCCATACTCTCTCATGCTTCATTTCCCCTTCCGATTACCCTCCTTTCTTTATCCCTTTCTTCTCCTACCGATCTTCCTACTTCTTATGTTCCATAAATGAGTGAAACCATATGATAATTGTCCTTCTCTGCTTGACTTATTTCGCTTAGCGTTATCTTCTCCAGTCCCGTCCATGTTGCAGCAAATGTTGAAAAATCGTTCTTTTCGATAGCTGAATAATATTCCATTGTATATATGGACCACAGCTTCTTAATCCAGTCATCTGTTGAAGGGCATCTCGGTTCCTTCCACTATTTAGCTATTGTGGACAATGCTGCTACGAGCATTGGGGTGCATATGGCCCTTTTCTTCACTACGTCTGTATCTTTGGAATAAATACCCAGTAGTGCAATTGCTGGATCATAGGGTAGCTCAATTTTTAACTTCTTAAGGGACCTCTACACTGTTTTCCAAAGTGGCTGTACCAACTTGCATTCCCACCAACAGTGTAAGAGGGATCCCCTTTCTCCACATCCTCTCCAACATTTGTTGTTTCCTGCCTTGTCCATTTTTGCCATTCTAACTGGTGTAAGGTGGTATCTCAGTGTGGTTTTGATTTGAATTTCCCTGATGGCTAATGATTTTGAACATTTTTTCATGTGTCTGTTGGCCATTTGTATGTCTTCATTGGAAAAGTGTCTTTTCATATCTTCTGCCCATTTTTTGATTTGATTATTTGTTTGCCTGTTTGTAGTTTAGATGAAGAGTCCTGCCTCCAGCCTCTGCCCTGATGCCCCATACATTTATTCAAACGCTTGTTTATATCCCATCTTGTTTCTGAAAGGATTTGTGGCCAGCCCACAGCCCATAGTTTCTGTCCAGGTTTAGGCAAGCTTTCTGCAACATTTAGAGACTTAAGGACATCACCAAGTATGAGGCATCTGGATACTTTTAGTCATTAAGTACTACTAAGAGCTACAGGACTGTCCGTAAGGATAAACATAGAAAAAAAAAAGATGAATAAATTATGAAAATCACAAGCAAAAAAAAAAAAAAGAAAGAAAGCATAGTTGAAGAAAAATAACTCCAAAGACAGAGTAAGAAAAATCAATAAGTATCCAAATAGCCATAGTAATAATAAAAAAAAAGTTTTGCTTGTACAAAAATCAATTCAAAGCCACATCTAATAAGCAAGCTACTCTGTACCAGTAAGTACCAAGATTCTGTCCCTCTTAGTAAATGTTAATGCAATGCAAATAGTATTTCTCTATTTTAAATAAATGTACTCTTCTTGACTATAAATTAATAGATAGATCCAATTATAAGAGTTTAAAATACCCCCCCTTTTAAAACTAACTTCTAAATTATATAAATATTAAAATCTAGAAAGAAAACAGAATACATTATTGGGTCAATATCTTACCATAAACATCTCAAATTAATTATTAACATCCTACAATCAACTAATTTATTTTGATATACTAAAACATAAAGGGCTCCACATAAATTATTGTTAATTACATCAATTTCATCTCTAATGCTGTGTATTTTCCATTGAGCTTTAATTAGAGCTATTTATATGTGTACTATTATAATATTGGTTTTTTTTTTTTTTCTTCCAGAACTGCAGTCATGAAGGAGAAAAAAGCAATCGGAAATCAAGGAGTAGAATAAACAGGGTATAATTCAACAGTGTTGGGAGCGGCAATCAGATGTAGGTTGTTTGCAAATTATTTTACTTTCCCTTCAGCCAATGTTCTGTCAGAGTCCCAGTCCCTGCTGTCCTCATGAACTGTCTGAGAAGATGTTTCTCCAACTTCGACACCCAGAAGAAATGACTGGGGAATCTTGCCAAAATCTTTCTGGTTCTGTGGGTCTGGGATGGGACTTTTGAGTCTGGATTTTTAACAATCGCCCAGACGACGCCAATCCCACACCTACAATCACAAGTTTGGGTAGCAGGGTCAACACGGTGATAGGTCTCAACTGTGGTCTCTCAGCCGCAAGTAGGATTAATGAGACTGCTTGTTAAACAAGTTGGTACAGCCACTCTGGAAAACAGTGTGGAGGACCCTTAAGAAGTTAAAAATGGAGCTACCCTACGATCCAGCAATCACACTACTGGGTATTTACCCCAAAGATACAGATGTAGTGAAGAGAAGGGCCATATGCACCCCAATGTTCATAGCAGCATTGTCCACAATAGCCAAATCGTGGAAGGAGCTGAGATGCCCTTCAACAGATGACTGGATTAAGAAGTTGTGGTCCATATATACAATGGAATATTATTCAGCTATCAAAAAGAATGATTTCTCAACATTTGCTGCAACATGGACGGCACTGGAGGAGATAATGCTAAGTGAAATAAGTCAAGCAGAGAAAGACAATTATCATATGATTTCTCTCATCTATGGAACATAAGAACTAGGATGATCGGTAGGGGAAGAAAGGGATAAAGAAAGGGGGGGTAATCAGAAGGGGGAATGAAGCATGAGAGACTATGGACCCTGAGAAACAAACTGAGGGCTTCAGAGGGGAGAGGGGTGGGGAATGGGATAGACTGGTGATGGGTAGTAAGGAGGGCGCGTATTGCATGGTGCACTGGGTGTTATACGCAACTAATGAATCATCAAACTTTACATCAGAAACCAGGGATGTACTGTATGGTGACTAACATAATATAATAAAAAAATACTATTATAAAAAAATAAATGCAGATTGGGTGTGGGTTGAGCAACTGACTCTTGGTTTTGGCTCAGGTCGTGATCTCAGGGTTGTGAGATTGAGCCCCCGCATCTGGCTTCATGCTCAGCGTGGATTCTGCTTGAGATTCTCTCCCTCTCCCTCTGCTCCCCTCCACACCCCCCACAAATAAATGAATAAACCTTTTAAAAAATACATACATGCAGAATGTTGGAGATCACCCCAGGCCCTGTGTAGCTACGTTCCAAGCGAGAGCCAAGTGTTGAGCAAAGCCGTGCATGAGAAAATCTCTGACACTGAGGCCTGAGAAGCCTTGCTCCAAAGGGGACTCCAGCACAGTCTGCAGCTGTACCTGTGTGTGACCTTGAGCGTTAGGCGTGGGGGTGAAGGGCAACTGTTCACAAAATAATCAAGTGAGTACGAGGCTGTCAAAGAAGCAAACAATTACTGCCTGAGACAAGTCACCAGATCATTAACTTTTTAAGATAACTCTGTCGTCTCGCCCCTTCATGTGATGACACTGACTCTGGCTCCCGGACCAGCAGCCCTCACACTTCAGCGTGCGTAGGAGCACTCGGAGAGCTTGGTAACCGCCCCCCCTCCCAGGTTCCAGGTAAGTAGAATTTGTGTTTCTAAGCTCCCAAGGGAGGCTGAGGCTGCTGGTCTGGGGACCACACTGTGCCCCTGACTACTGCATGATCTTGATCCCTCCCAGCCCCTAGAAGAGCAGGTGTCCTGTTGCATTTACTCAGTTTGGGTATTCTTTACAAATGAGTAGGTGTATTGAACCCAAACTGTTTGCCTGCATGCCGAGATGGTCCAGGGGGTGAAAAACCAGCATAAGATAGTCCTAGTTTTCTGGGGTCTGCAGTCCAGGTAGATAGAACAAGCTAAGATATAAAAACATTCTAGAATGCTTCAAGGAAGCACACACCGCCAAGGGTTAAAAGGAATGAATTATTCCCACTTCAGAATTCAGTGTGGACTAAATTAGCTTTTATTGGTTTAATGAAAAACATGGCATTAAACATATTCCTGTTTGCACTGATAGCAAATCGAAGGAGCATTATTTCAATATTTACAGATTCTTTGGCCTTTTCAATAGAGGCAATTATATCTTCTCTTACGAATAATGATTGCTTTGTCCTGCCTTTCCAATCCTTATGTTTTGAACTCATTTTATGATTATTTTCTATTTCCAGGTAACTTTTTTTTTTTTTATTATGTAATATATCACATGGTTCTAAGTCCGGCGTTCTGCCAGTGTGTGGGCTGCGGGCTGCCTTTTCGGATCCTGGTCACATGGAGTTCTAAGGGAATGACTCCCCTTCCAGTTTTGCTCTGGGGTGCCGTCCACTCAGAATCTGCAAAGAGGGGTTGAAATCGCACAATGCACGATGCTGTTATTAAGTACATGCCTATCTGTCATGCCTTTTACATTTACGTTTAAAGATGCACTGAGGGGGGCGCCTGGGTGGCGCAGTCGTTAAGCGTCTGCCTTCAGCTCAGGGCGTGATCCCGGCGTTATGGGATCGAGCCCCACATCAGGCTCCTCCGCTATGAGCCTGCCTCTTCCTCTCCCACTCCCCCTGCTTGTGTTCCCTCTCTCGCTGGCTGTGTCTCTGTCAAATGAATAAATAAAATCTTTAAAAAAAAGTATTAAAAAAAAATAAAGATGCACTGAGGAAGGTCTTATGGTCACTGTCCCCTAGCCATCTGGCTCCTCCTCTTAGCGCTCCCAGGCCAGCCCTCTAGTCTCCCCGCCTCTGTGACTCTCCAGGATTTCCACGTGCCTGTTCAAGCAGATACGAATGTGCAATGCTACATTTAAAAGGGGGCCCTTAAAAAAAAAAGTTTTCATGAAAGACACATGGTCTTGTCCCTTGTTTTTTATTCACCTAAAAGTAGGTATCTTAGAGGTTTTCCCTTATATCTTGAGTCCTTTTTTTATCCTTTCAAACTTCCCACTCTAGAGGTCAGCACTGCGTGGAATCATCATAATTTACTGCGTCACCCTCTTGTGAATGAACGTTGACGTTGTTGACAATGTTCTGTTGACAATGTGTGACTTTGCTCGCATGTCCCAGAGCATGTATTTCAACTCATAAATGGGGAACCCTAAGAGCTACACCGTGGGTTCAAAGACAGTTATGGGTTTGCGATTTCCACAGTGTTGTCAAAGTGCCTGCCCAGGGCTTGAACGTACTTGAGGACGCAAAGGCAGGGATGGGCACGTCTCTTCCACTGAACGTTACCATCAGGTTAGCTCACGCTTGGAACCTTGCCACGAGTGAAAAACAGGGTTCCAGAGAATCATGATTCTCCTTTGCTCATTGTATCCGGGGAGATCAGCATCTTTTCTTCTGTTCTAAAGGCCCCTGATGGTTCCCTTCCCACGGACTCTTCTTTCATGGCTTTTCCTGCTTTTCTTTAGACTTGTTCATCTTTTTCTAATCAATTTTTTAATCCTGTTTTTAGGCACCTTTAACTTATTAGGGGGATAACTATTTTTTTCTGAAATATGAACCCAAGCATTTTTTTTTTTTCAGTTCTTGGGTTGTTTTAACTTTGGATACGAAGAGCTTCCTTTTTAATGTAGTAGGTTTTTAAATGTAATCAAGTTTACCCACTTTTATTTATGTGCACTGGATTTCAGATTTAGAAAAGACCTACTTTATACGTATAAAGAAGCACTACTTGTTTTCATACATTGTTTTCGTGGTTGCGTTTTTTAAGAGCTGAGTCTTTATCCATCAGAAACTTACTCTGGTGTGCATTCGGAGAGACACATCATGTTTCCTTTTGTTTTCTTCAGAGAGCAACTGGTTGTCCTAATACAATTTATTTGTACTTGTGCGTTATCTCCTTGTCCATCACCGATGATGGCTGAGTCATCTCCAGTTTTTTCTTGATCTGTTTCACCGAGGTCTTACCAGCTGTCTAAAACGAACACGTTTTTGGCTCTGGTGATCTTCTCTGTGTCCCATTCATTTTCTGTTTTATTACTTATTCTTTTACCTTTTCTGTTTTTCTTTGTTCTACCTTTCGAGTTTTATTTGCCGGTGTTTAGCTGCTTTCTTAAAGTGAGTGTTTAGCTCATTGATTGCAAGCCTTTCTATTTTTTTCTCTAATATATGCATTCATGATTTAAAAAAGAAACGAAATCCCATAAGCATGTCTTAAACTGTATCCACAAGTTTTGAAATGGCTGGATCATTTTAAAAATTGCATTCAGTTCAAAATATTTCCCAAATTTCGTTGTAATTTCTTCTTTGATCCATGGGTGACTTAGAAGGATATTGTGTATTTTCCAAATGTTTAGGGATTTTCTCATTTTCTGATTTCTAGCTTGATTTCACTGTCTTCACGGAACATGTTTTATATTATTTTAATCCTTGGAAATAGTTGGAAACTTGATCTGTGGCCCAGAATATACTCCATTTTTGTAAATGTTTTACGTGTACTAGAAAATACCAAGTATTTTTGTAGACACTGGCAGTAATATTTTAGGTACATCTGTTGGGTCTCCTTGGCTAACATCTTTTACGTCCTTATGGGTCATCATTTTGTGTCTGCTTATTTTACCATTTACTTTGAAGGCTGCGTTAACATCTTCTGTGATGTGGATTTGTCTCTGTCCTGTCTTACAAAGTTCCTTCTTTGTATCGTGTATTTTGAGGCTACGCTATTACATGAATTTAACGTAGTAACGATTGTATCTTCTTAGTGAATTGCACCTTCTAACATGAAATGTCCCTCTTTATGTCTAGTACCACTCGTTGCCTTGAGTCTACTTGGTCTGAGATTCCTCTGGCTACGTGGCCTTTCTTTTGTTCAGTGTTTCTGTGACAGATCATTTTACTTTAACCCTTATTTGATCTCATGTAATCCTTTGTAGAACCTTTACATAATCTCAAGGCAAGTCTCTTGTAAACAACACAAAGTTGGTGTGTGAGTGTGAGCATGTAGGCGTGTGTTTTAATTTAGTCTGGCAGTTTTGGGCCTCTTTTCTTAGAGACCTTTTTTTTTTTTTTTTAAAGATTTTATGTATTTATTTGACAGAGAGAGAGACAGCCAGCGAGAGGGAACACAAGCAGGGGGAGTGGGAGAGGAAGAAGCAGGCTCATAGCGGAGGAGCCTGATGTGGGGCTCGATCCCATAACGCTGGGATGACACCCTGAGCTGAAGGCAGACACTTAACCGCTGTGCCACCCAGGCGCCCCTAGAGACCTTTTATATTTAAAGTAATAACTAATTTATTTGTGTTTAGATTCACCACCATACTATTCACTCTCTATTTTTACGGTCTTCTCCCTTAGAGTAAATATTTTAGATTACTTCTATTATTCTACCCCCCTTAGCTTTTTAATCGAACCATTATTATTATTATTTTAAAGGCGATCAGAGACACTGTGGTGTGCATTCCCGATTTACGAACACCGAACCAAGTTTGGCTACTTTCACTCCATTCAAGACAAGACAAAGATCTTATAACTCCCACTTCATTTAACTCTTTCCCAAACTCTTAAGCTATTTTTGTTTTTCTTTTTGAGTCTAAACTCATTTTATATTCCAGAAGGTATTATTATTATTTTTAAAAAATTTTATGTAGTTGATACTTACTTGGCTTGCCCAAATCTTTATCTTTCCTTCCTCACACCTTCCTGCAACTCTACGCCTTCATCTGGGACGTTTTTCCTTCTGCCAGAAGGACCCACCTCATTATTTCTTTTCGTACGAATTTAAGGGTGATGAACTCCGTCGGGTTTGTCTAAAAAATAATTATTACTTTACCTTCACTTTTGAAGGGTATTTTGGTCGGATATACGATTCTGGATTGGGAGTCTTTCAGTCCTTCAGTTATATTGTTTTCTTGACTCTATTGCTTGTTGTGGGAAGCCAGGTATTGATTTGAAAGTAGTCTATATTTTTTCTCTGGTTGCTTTTAGGGTTTCTCATCCCCTTGGTTTTGATGATGTCATCATGAGGTCATGAAGCACTTCCCGAAAATTACAAATGTATTTGCTCGTTGTTCATATACTCCTTTAATTGGCAGCTTGAGCCCCTTTCTCATTTTTGAAAAACTACTAGTCTTGATTTTTTCAAGCATTGCTTCTGTGCGTTCTTTCCCTTCTGTGTTGTATTCTCCATATTTTCTGCAGATCTATCTAGCAGTTTTTTTCTAATCTTCATTTTTTCTTGAGTCTAACCTACTTTTCCCCATCCGGTGAGTCCTTACTCGCTGCTTTTTATAAAGTCTAATTTTTTGGTGAAGTTCTTTATCTCGTCTTTCATTTCTCTGACATATTAAAACTAATTATTTCAAGGTCTGTGAAGATTACATCTTTTATATGTATTCTCAGTTCTGTTTTCTGTTGTTTCTTGTGGTATGCATGTGTATTTCCTCCTCAACTACCTGATTATTGTGAATTAGGTGTGGTGAAACTCATTGGAAACATGTAGAATAATTTGTTTTCTCCTTTGGAGAGGACCGTTCTTAGCTTCTTATAGAAGGCTGGTAACTCAACAAAATCCTGAATCACATTTTGCAATTTGAAGGAGAGGCACGACTAAAGCTGGCTTGGTATTTTTCTAAGTAACACTCATTTCTCAGGTGTAATCTTTGGGGTCCAGATCCGAAGCCAGGATTTTAACAGACATGATGTCCATTGTCAGGGCCCCGCTCCACCATTCCATGTTGAGCCAATGCCCCTGCCTCTCTCTTCGTGGGTGCATCTTTTGCTTATCAGAAGATGGTTCTAGCTGCAAAATTGTCCCAAATCCCAGATCACTTCCTGGGGATGACTTATCATCTCAGATCGTGGCATCATAATTTTTCATAGATCCCTGATGGCTTCAGTCTGATTTCTAAGTTGTTTTATCTGGCTTTTACTGTTCTGTTCATTCGAAGAGTTGTCCTGAGTGCTGGAGCCCACCACCACTAGAAGCAGAACTGCCTTTTTGAAATCCGATCTTTTCAAATATATGACATTGTTGTATGAACTTAATCCAATTTTTAGATTTTCTTTTCTGTTCCATAAGTTTCTCTGTCTATGCACATGGCAGCAATGTACTGTTTTATTCACTGAGGCTTTATAACATGTTCTGATACCTGTTAGGATGACCCCTTTCTGCTGTTCTGTGGTTTTTGAATCAGTCCTTATTTCAGCTTTTTGTTTTCCTTTTGTTTGTCTCTCCATGAACTTTCGAATCAGGTTAGCTAATTCTTGCTAAAAATCTGTTGCTATTTAAGGAGAGGGGATCATCTTAAATTTCCACTTTGAATTAAGACAGAAATCTCTGTGATGTTGGGTCTTTTTATTTGAGAACATTGTTGATCAATTAATATGTTCCTAATTCTTCTGTCCTTAAATATTTTTAATGGCTTTTTTCAATAGGATATTGATATTTTAGTCATGCAAGTCTTACGTAGTTTATTGTTCTGGTGTTGTTGGGAAAGTGGTATTTTCCCATTATTACTGGGTGTTGACACAAATGGGAGCTGTTTATTCAGTATGTTAGTTGTATGTTATACTGGATTTGTGTTGCAGTGCTGTTGTTAGTAAAATTATCTTGGTTTTTGATTTAACTAAAGCACTTTTCTTTTTAAAATAATCATAGATTTGCAGGAAATTGCAAAGACAGTACACTGAGGTCCTGTGTACTTCTGCCCGATTTCCCTCTATCATCATAGTGTAATATCAAAACCAGGACTTTGCCCTTGGTATCACGTGTACGTGTAGCTCTGTGTCACTTTACAACACATATAGTTTGCATGACCACCCCTGCAGTCAAAATGCAGAATGTTCCATCACCACAAATACCTTCCCCTGTGTTATGCTATCCATAGTCAAACCTCCCACCCAACCCCATCTTCCTTAACCCCTGGCAAACACTAATTTTCTCCCCATCTATATAATTTTTGCCATTTTGAGAATGTTGCATAAATGGAAACATATGATATACGATCTTTTGAGAGTGACATTTTTCACTCAGCACAATGCCTTGAAATCTGTAAGAATTGTTAGTGTGTCACAAGTGTGTTCCTTTTTATAGCTCGGTACTATTGCATGGAATAAATGTAATGGTATTTTTTTTTCAGCTCTTGTAGGACATTTTAGTTGTTTCCAGTTTTTGGGTTATTTCAGTCAGAGCTTCTGTGACGATCCATGTGCAGGTTTCTATGTGGACAAAGGTTTTCATTTCTCTGGGACAAATAAGTATATATTTAGTTTTGGAAAAAAAACATTCCAGAGTGACTGAATCAATTTGAGGGAAGGATAGAAAAAGGACATCCCTTTACCCTGCCACTTGTAATATAATTGTCTTCAATATGTCCCCTATCCACGGACAGCTGTTAAGTTTTGCTACACCTGTCTGGCCTGATTTTGAAAGCGCACCAGGAGAAGGAAAGGCAATTGTATCTCTCCATAGTTTTGGTTTCTTCCTCTTTGATGTTCTAAGTTTCCTTCTCTTACCTTCTTTCTGTTTAGAGAACTTCCTTTGAGTCATTATGTTAGTGGAGTTATGCTGGCGACAACTGTCTTCATGGTCTTTGTCTGAGGATGCCAGGACTTCCCCTTCAGGCTGGAAGGATATTTTTACTGGGTCTGGGACTGCAGGCTGACTGCGCATTTCTTCCAGCTCGTAAGAAATGTGTCCCTCCCTTCAGTTTGTAGTGAGAAATATCTGATTGTTCTGATTGTATTTCCTCTAGAATGAGGCATCTTTTTTGTCTCACTTCCTTCGAGATATTTTCCTTTGTCTTTAGTGTTCAGAAGTTTAAATAGGACGTGTCATGGCATAGATTACTTTGGTGCACCCTGTGCCTGTGTTCGTTTACTGGTCTTTGGCCAGATTTGGGGAATTCTCAGCCATTATTTCTTTGAGTCCCTTCCCAGGGCCACCTTCTTCCTCCTGTTCTTGTGCTCCAAAGAGCTAGTGTCAGAGCCTTTGTTGAGTCCCTGAAGGCCCCAGGGGCGCAGTTCACTTGCTTTCAGTCTGTTTTCTCTCTGTCATTCAGACTGGGGAATTTCTATTGTTTGGTCTGGAAACTCACTGGTTCTTTCTTCTGTCCTCTCCCTTCTGTTGTTGAGTCCATCCACAGAATTTTTTTAAATTTCAGTGTTTGTATTTTCAGGTCTAAAACTCATTGTGTCATGAGGCTGTGGATCTTACTTAAATATTCTTTTTTTTTTTTTAAAGATTTTATTTTATTTATTCGACAGAGATAGAGAGAGCCAGCGAGAGAGGGAACCCAAGCAGGGGGAGTGGGAGAGGAAGAAGCAGGCTTCCAGCGGAGGAGCCTGATGTGGGGCTCTATCCCAGAACGCCAGGATCACGCCCTGAGCCGAAGGCAGACGCCCAACCGCTGTGCCACCCAGGCGCCCCCTTACTTAAATATTCTGCTAGCAGGCCTCCTCCTACAGCTTTGGGAGGAATGGGCTCTGCCTCATTACCTCCGGTGGGGGGGCCGGGGTGAAGGATGCCTGTTTTGCTGGGTGGTGGTGGGAGCTCCGACTCCCCTCTGCTGACACTTCTTGGGCTGCAAGAGGCAAAGTTGCCCCCTTCCTGTTCCCCATGTGACATGAAGAGACAGGGGGAGCCTTTGTGTCATGCACAGCGGTACAAGTCCTGACTCCTTTTCCTCTTTGGAGTGGAACAGTTAGCATCTGCAAGTTTTCTTGTGTGGTTGTCCATTTCCTCGCCCTCTGCTAAGGCGAGCATGCGTTCCTTGGGGCTGTTTGTCCGCACCCGTTGGTGTGTCCAGATTGCCAACTTCTCCATCACATTTTCCAGGATGCATGAGGGAGCTCAAAGCTATCTTTTCCCTCGGGCCCTGAGGTCCTTAGGCATTCTACCTTCTCTCCACTTTTCAGAATCTCCTTACATTTGTTTCTTACAATGTCCAGGGTGGTTAGCTGTACCTAGTGAGATGTAGAGAGAAAACTGTGCCTACTCCATTTTTTTGAGATCTTTTTTGACTTTTTGGGTATGGAACTGTATTAGCTAAAATTCATTTTCCACAAATATTTAGATTTGAAATGCAACAGCAGTTGGAAGTTTATGGCACAAGAAAGATCTCCTAAACCTCAAAGATAGTGGTAATCTTAAGAAATTTTGTAGATTTATGCATTTTGTTGCAAAATGCTGATTTTCACTAAACCAAGTTGTTTTTGCTGCTGTTAATTTTACTGTCTTCCTTGCACCTGGTCTCTGCAATGTTCAGTTCTCATGTTCCGAGGCAGGAGCTAGGAAGAAGCAGCAGGACAGCTGGGGCCCTAACCCACAGCATGCAGATTCACACCAGAAGAGGGAAGGAGAGGCTGAGTTGTGTCTGAGCCCTCGGATTTCCTTCCCTGCCAGTGAGAACACATTTTCTTTTCCACGTAGATTTAGGGGAAGGCAGTACGTGTACTTTCATCTCAGGGCAAATTTACTGAGCATCTTCCTTGTGACGGGCACTTTGCTTGTTGTTTGGAGATGCAGTTACAACAAGAGGGTGGAGTGTCTGATGTTCCTGAGTGAGCTCTCTGTAGCCGCAGGTCAAACACTGCAGAGTGCAGAGTGACCGAGCAGAGCCTGGTTGAGACAGGATGCAAAATGCAGCAAGGAGCCACGTACACGTGACCTCACCCCTGAGAGGCCACACCCTCTTCCCAATGGGGAGAATCTAGAAAAAGGCAAAAACATGTTCAAAGACATGGACATGATTTTAATTGTAAGGTATGCAAAGGTTGTTTTTGTTTTTTTGATTTTCTTTGTGACTTCGTTCACTTTTTCTTCCAGGAACTACCAAATCAGCCCTGCTTTCAGTGACCTCGTGCTGGCAGTGAGCACCTGTTAAGGGTTTAGCTGGCTTATAAATTTCATTCCGAGGCATGAAGGATTTGATGTCTCTCATTTTGGTCATGGCTGTAATTTGCAACCAGATGCAAATGCTGAACATGGCTAATATCAAGGCCAATGATAAAATTTCCAATGCCCTGGCATTTGAGCATTAGCTAAAAATCAAATTATATCAGGAAATTTTAGAACTTAGTCAAATTCCCCATCTATCTGATTGCAACCACTATACACACTAAAAATCCCAAAACCGAAAGAGGAAAGTGAAGAACAAACAAAGGGGTGGAATGAGGGAGAGAGGAAGGGAGGGCTCTGGATGCTGTGTCGCATGGTCGCGTGGGGTGCACTGGCCCATCGAGCTCTCAGTGCCCACCCACATGCAGGATGCGGGGCTGTGGGCATATGCAACGTGTGCTGTTGGGAAGGTCCCGGTCTCGAAAGGTCCTGTGCTTGGTTTAATGTTCTGCTGCTGCCATCTTGACATTCATAGTCATTTTATCTTTGACTTGGGTTTTTTAAGCGTAGTCTGATGGACTACTGGAGTGCGCACCTGAGCCGAGGAGATAAATGTAAGTTGCACGTCCCCAACTGCATGCAGAGTTTGCAAGGCCCCTGAGCACGGAATCCTGGGGCACTTGTAATAGGAGGAGTTCAGCAAGACCCTGGTGTTGAGGAAGTGAGGGCACAGACAGCTCCAGGAGGCCTGTTCACCATTCAAACAGGAACTTAGAATGCACAAAGAAGGCAATGAAACGTAAGCATCGCATGTGGCCAAGGAGCCATGTCATAGCCTTTCTGGGCAACCATGTCTTTTCCCTATATTTGCCAACCACGTCCTTGGACAATAACAGCACAGCAAGAGAGAGAGGGTGGCAACTTACTGCCCCCGCCTGCCTGTCTGTCCTTCTGCGGCAGTTGGTGGAAGCAGAGGGTTCTGGTAGACTGTGTGCATGCCGCACATGGAAATGAAGGCGCTGAGTTTGTTTTGCACAGCGCTGACACTCTTCTGGTAAGAGCAAAATACACACGTGTGTCTGAACTAAGAATTGTACAATTGCCATGATTCCGAAGACACAGTTAAAGAGCCTATGAGTTAAATGTCTTATATTTGTATCTAAAATTGGCATTGCACAAAAGATGAATGACAAATTCCATGGTAACAATTTAAGTCTGTGTATTTTATTTCTTAGAATGACATTAAATAACACGTGAAAGACACCACGACAAGTTGAGAGACCACACAGGAAAAGAATAGCCTGATGTTGTAGCCCCTTTAGTGGCTCATATTTCCTGAATTTTCCTTTTGCACAGGGCCATGCAGATCATGTGGCTGGCTCTGGTCTCAGGTCTACGTGGACAGGGAGTCTAATGAGGGAACACTGTCTAGCTCAATCGTTGGGCAAAGTTGTCAAATGTTCTGAAGGACTTTGCAGCAAAGATTGTGATCTTCTCGCCTTAATTATTGTGCTTCCTTAACTGACAGATCAAGAAAGTAAGAATCATTTTACATTTAATAATGGGTGAGGACTAGGGTTGTTTAGAGCAATGACTCTCTCTCTCTCTCTCTCTTTTTTACCTTTGTTATTGGATGGAAGTCACTTGTATACTCCAGCTATACAGTTTCCACAAGCAGCCATTTAAAGATGAATCCATTTACACAGGTGTGTTCATATTTTTAACTAAGGGGCTGCAATCCGGGAGATAGTGAACTAGTGAAAAATGGGCGGGGTTGGTATCCTCCAGTATCTCTTATTTGGGAAAAATCCCTGGGATGTTTCTGTCTGCCTTGTGATGGTTGTTTCTCTGCACCAGTCTGACTGGGCTAAGGGATGCACAGATCACTGGTATGACATTATTTCTGGGTGTCTGTGAGGACGTTTCTGGAAGAGATTAGCAATAGAGTGGTGGATTTATAGAAACGATCTTCTCCAACGTGGTTAGGCATCATCCAACCCTTTGAGGACCCAAGTACAACAAAAAGGCAGAGGAAGGTTAACTTTGGTCTCTCCGCTTGAGCTGAGATGTCCATCTTCTCCTGCCCTAAGACACCAGTGCTCCTGGTTCTCAGGCCTTTGGGTTTGGACCATATAACATCATCAGCTTTCCTAGGTTGGCATATCTAGGTGGGACTTCTCAACCTACACTATCATGTGAACCAATTCTCCATGATAAATCTCTCTTTCTCCCTTCCTCCTCCTCTCTCTCTCTTCTCGATCTTATTGGTTCTATTTTTCTGCAGAACTCTGGCCACTATAACCCTCTTCTTCCATCTCCTGTCACTCTTGGTCAAAGGTGACACTGCTACATGGATCTTCCCTGTGTGTCCTGGCAGCATGACCTGCCTTTTCTGCACCTGGGAGGTAAAGCCTTGACTGGTTCCGGGGCTGTGCTGCACATGGATGAGGAACAGAATCTCAGGCATCCCTGAGGACTGAGACACCAGGAGACAGTAAGACATTTGCTAGCCATAGTGCAGGCATCCAGGGCAGGAACGGAGGCCGGTGGACCCACCATGACCCCAAATGAACATGGCCTGGAATTTCAAATTAGAGAATATACTTTCTAACATTTTGGAAAATAAACAGTCTTGGAAATATTCTAAACACACGAGGAATGTGATTCCCAAGACCAATTCTGGAAAAATATCTGGTCATAGTGAGATAGATATTTAAAGAATAAAATCCTGGAAGAATAACATTCCTTCAGATCGATTAGAAAAAACTGCAAGAGTTGGGATATAAAGTGATTGAGTCTAAACTACTGGGCTGACTCTGTGTTTGTCTTTTTAATTCTTTATTTCCATGTTTTCTTCTTAAGTTGTTTTCAGTATTTAAGCAATTATACTTGTTTCAGTGCAAGAAGCTATTACCTGTTTCTTACTTTTACTAATTACAACCACCCAAGATTCACCTGAATTCTATTAGCATTTTAAAGTATTTCTTTTATTTTTACATAAGCCCCAATGTTTATTAAAACCCTCTCTCTTCAGCTCACGGTTAATAGAGTCAGATAATGAGATGTACGTAATCAAGTCATTTGCACATGTCTCATGACGGCGGGCTGCCAACTCTGGGAACAAGCATTCAGAGCACAGGTGGGAAAGAATCTATATAATAACTTAATGGAAAAATAAAGACAGCGCTCAGCTCATTCAAGGGCACAGCTTCCGTCATGCCCTCTGTTCACTGGTAAAAATTTGGGAATGGTATTTATAATCTCATCAGCACCTGCAGTGTTTACAGTAACATAAAGAGCGAGGCATCATAGATTGTGCATTTCAGGACTTAAGTGTGGACAAATCAAACAGAACTGAAAGTAAGTTGACACGAAACAGCTGCAACTATTTCAAAGCACGGCTATTAAAATGCTTCCAGTCTTTCCATTCCAGAGGAACTTATCATGCTTTATTGATGTGGCGGCATTCGCTAGTGTCTGTTAAAGGTACACTTAGAGTGTTCTCATAATTCACAAAATAATTACCATTTCTTCACGCCAATGAATCTAAGTCCCTCCAATCTTCTCAACTTCCCACTGATAGAGAACTTACCCATTTTTTTCTCCAAAACATAACCTATTAAGGACTGTAGATAAATTGATTAACTTATAATACATTTAAATTTGTGTCTGATTGTAGCATTTTTTCCCACAGCCTCCACAACCAGATTTCATTTGTGATCGACAGGAATGTTGTGCTGTCTGCTCCTGCCTTGTTTACATTATGCTATAAAAGTTGTCAGTTATTATCACGACCACTTTATTGTTTTGGATGTTCAGTTTGTCCACCAGTGAGTGCTGTTTTGGGATCTGCACTTAGATTTCTACACTCAGGTGAATGTCCATAGGCTCCAGCAAGGATCTTTCATCAAATGAACAGGTGTTCCATCCAGGCTTCCAAGTGAATTAAAAATTCTAATATTCTAATTTATTTTGAATCATATCATTGATTTTATAGTAATATTTTAGAATGATAGTTCGTATCGTTTTTTTGAAACTACCCAAACTCGGCATCCACTTACTGCCACCAAAGCTGCTAAAAGAAGGAAATTAATTTCCATTTGTTTTTATCAAAACAACAGGAGTCAAAGCTAACAGCAGCTGAGAATGAAGGCAGACCCTTCCTTCTTCATGCCTCCTTTCCACAGCCACCCAACACCGCGTGAGGAATACGCTTCCATATTTTCACTAAGATTTCACTCCAGAGCAAAAGTTTTCACTAGTGCTCTGCTTGCCTCAAGGATACATTCAGATTTCTCACTCGACATTCAGGAGCCCAGCAAGCCCGCATAAGGCACACCCCCACTGTGCCCCAGGGTACGTGTTCTGTTCCAACGGAAGTGGCTATGCCTCACAACTTGCTTTATGATGATCCCCTGCCTGATAATCTTTTCCCCTAAATATGTCAGTCCTACCCACCTGTCTTCGTCTGACCAGGCTGCTGTAACAGAATACCACAGACTGGGCAGCTTATAAACAACAGACATTAATTTCTCTCAGCTCTGGAGGCTGGAAGTCCGAGATCAAGTTGTCAGCTCCCATGGCGTCTGGTGAGTGCCACTTCCTCACAAATGGGGTCTTCCCTCTGTGTCCTCACATGGGGGCTGGGGTGAGGGGGCTTTCTGGGGTCTCTTTTATAAGGACTCTAATCCCATCATGGGGGCTCTACCATCATGACCTATTTGCCTCCCAAAGGCCCCACCTTGTAACCATCACCGTGGGGGCTAAGGTTTGAATATGAATTGAGGGGGACAGAAATATTTAGTCTGTGACAGCACCCCTTCGGCGTCTTCTCTGTGGGATGCTGAGAACACTTTTCACAGTGGAAGGGGGTGCCCTGAGACAACGGGTGGACATCTGAACCCCCTGGACTTTATCAGAGTTTGGAAAGGTATTCAGACTATTAGATTACATGATCTGTTTAAGAAAACATTTCAGTTTGCAGCCATTTTGGAGCTACCTGGCCCCAGCCCCTTGTAGCCCACCTTCAACGGTGTCTGCGGGAGGGGCTTCCGGTGTGAGCCCCACACGTGTCTTGGGCTCTCCACTGCCGTGCCCTCTCAACTCAGCCATCCTTCGTAGGCTTCCCTCATCCCTGGAATGGTCCTGATGGTGGAGTGGGAGCATATATACCCCAGTGTTCATGCGGGGGGTGGGGGGGTAGTTCGGGGGTGTGGTCCACAGCATTTCCCGGAGACACCCTGGGAAGTGAGTGCAGTTGCCCGTAGAAGTGGTCCACTCAGTGAGGACCTTTGCTTGTTCCCTACTTCCCTTGTCCCCATTCCCTGATCCCCAGATAGCACTATGATTCTCTCTCACATAAACTACTGGCACTCAAGTCCTCTTATCATACTTGCTTCTGGTGAAACCCACCTGAAAATGGTCCCTACCCTATAAGAATCTCAGCTTTACAAATGATAACACTTGCAAGTGCCTAACTCCCTGTGTTCTTTATTTACTATGAATTGTGGATTCTGTATGCCTATGATCCACGTATGTCTGGTCCATTATGAAAGGAGAGAAGGACAGGAAGGAAGTTGTCAGAAGAACTTGGGTACTAGAAGGCTGGTGATCCCCTTGCTTTAGCCTCATGACCTCAACAAGTCATAGGGCTTCCACATCTATAAACAAGAAAATGGACTCCATGTTTCCTTCCCAGAGTTGCTGGAAAGATGAGAGTGGAGTCACTCTCAAAACAGAAAATGGAACTGTTATTCAGTGGCCTGCAGGAGACAGTGGGACCAAGCTGGGTACAGAAGCAAGGATACTTCAAGGACACATGTCTGCATGAGTTCTGACTGTAACACTGGAGATCCGTTTCCTCAGCAGGGAAGACATTTTATGAAATGTTTGCTTTGGGTTCCTTTGGTTTCATCTTCAATAACAATACCTGTTTTCATATACTCAGTGATGAGCAAAACTATATGGAAATTCAGTGTTTGGGGTGAATTTCCCTTTTACCCAGCCAAACTTTACCCTCTATGAAATATTAGTCTGTTATCCAAGGTCATGTCGACTAACATGAAACAGATGTGAATTTAGTAAAATTAACTCATCTGTCCCAAAGATCACAAATTTCACATGGCTCTCTCTTGGCAATTGCAGTTCCTAGAAGATTCAGGAGACACTAAAGAACATTTAGCAACAAACACTGCTCAAAATGCACACCGGTATTATTTCACGTCCCTGTGACCACCTTCAATGCTTTCCTTTATCGGCCCTGTTGTGACGTTCCAGGAACAGTGTGGGCTGGGGGAGTAGGTGATAAATCACACTCAGCTGTCATTTAGTTATTGGATCTATTACCATTCATATTTAATGTAGCCCGTACTTGACTTTTAAGGTTTTTTTTTTTTTTTTTTTTTTTTTTTTTTTGTTTTAAATAAAGGAGCTCAGCCTCCCATTTTCAGTAAGGTCCACAGAGCGCATGTGTACGAGAGAGTCGTTCATGCTCTGTCTGTGTTCATCAGGCATGCCCTGGACTTCTGAACTGCTCCGAGCATGGGTGGCAGCGGTTGGTGGTGTAAGTCTTCTGCCAAACCTCCAGAATTCGTAAACACTTTCAACTCCCAGCACACTGGTGATGCATTTGAAACCAAGTCTGTTTCTTGTTTTGTATTTTCTTTTGGGAATTCCAAGGAGGTGGGCTTATGAGAAGAAAACAAAAATAGGCAGCCCTCCTTCCAAAAAAAAAAAAAAAAAAGCCCCCCCCCCCCCCCCCCCATCTTCAACTCCTCACCAGGGGCAAAACCATTTATAGATTTCTGGAAAAATACCTACTAAAGCCAAGCTATATTACTCGGTGGACATTTTTTTCCTTCTTTTTGGAGCGGAAACACCCATCATGGAAGAATGGTTCGGGATAACTATTATCTGGAAGACGGTCAGGAGACTTGATAGCACATCTTTATAACTTCTCCCTAACACCTGATTAAGAATTATTAGTTTTCTGTTCTTTTCTTCCTTTCTCCTCTTACATAGCATTTGCTAAAATGTTTACATATTTTCAAGAACTCATAGATTTTATCATTTCAAGGTTCAGGCCAGCCTGTGTGATATAACAGATAGTATGTTTACTTTTGGCAATGGACATATTGGATTTCATAATAGCATTTTGACCAGAAAAAATGATTTTGCAACGTGTAAGCCGGTTTTTGGCCCATGTGCTATGCTGCTGTTTAGCCCTTACCTTGCACTACAAAAGCTCTATAACAGTGAGAATCCAGGTCAGAAAACCAGTGGTCTCTCCTGTGTATAAATATAACATGGTTCTGATTTGTAATTCAGAGAAATGACAGAATTTAAAAGATTGACATTTAAATTAAAATGGTAATCCGTGATGTCTCAAATTCCATCCACTACAGATAACTTATCTGCTCCTCAGAAATCAAAACACCATTCATTTAACCCACATCAGAGTTCTCTGCCTTAATTCTAAAATAATGGGGCCTCATTTCTCATTTGTGTTGTGTGGCAGACTCTGCTCTCTGCCCCACCGGATCCTGCCCCATCATCATGGCCTTGCTCCAGGCTCACCTCCTCCTTGAAGGCCTCCAGAATCCCTCCAGGTCACTTAATTGCTATGAGCCCTCATCTAGAAAGTAGTAATTATTCAAGGATGGCATGTGTATTATTTCACATTTCCTTTCGCAGGTGATCACCCACTGGCCTTGTAGGGCCCCAGAGCTCAGTCATGGTGTAGCTTACAAACTGTATTTGTTTTTTTCCCACAAAGCTAACTACAGAACTGCATGTACTAGTGAATAATCAATATTTTTGTTGGTTAATGCTTTACATAATGATATACTTAAGAGATAGCACTCTATGTGAGAAAAAAAATAATTGAATGTGGTAAGGGAGGCAAAATTGTAGCTCTCTCCTCAAAGGGTTTCCACCTGGGCTTGAGAATTAAGTTGACACGAGACAGATCAGCTGAAGAAAAGCACACAGGGCCATTTAGTTTAAGGTTTAGGGGACACGCTGCCTTCACAAGCAATGAAGACCCAAAGAGGCAAACACAGATGCTTTTCTACCAGGCTGAACAAAGAGAGGGGATTTTGGAAAAATAACTCAATATACAAGGATGCTAAAGGAAGATGGGATTCATTTTAACAAGGTCTGTTTGTACAGAATTTTCTAGGCTTCTACTCCTCATCCTTGGTGATGAGACCGTTACTTTCCCCCAGGACATAGGAGGACATCTTCCATGTGGGGTCTTTCCTCCTGCTTCCAGGAGAGGAAGGGGAGGGCAGAGCACCCTTCTTGGACCTGATGCTTTTCAAATGCCTTTAGCCAAAATATGTAATATTGTGGAAACTGTCTCTTGCCACCCACCTCAATTTACATTTGAACCTATTTAATTCTGACCAGTAAATTTAATTTGCTCTTGACTTGAAAGTTCATCCACTTTATATCCAAGGGCAATGTAAAGACACTCTAGTCTAATTCCGAGGGCCATCGTCAAGCACACATCACCCCCAGTGGATTCTGACAAGATTTCTGAAATGAGGACAGATGTCCAGGCTGGAGGCTCTGCCTTGATCGGACATCTGATCCCAAGTCTGCTGTGGGACAGGAACCCTGAAAACGTCTTTCTAGGGATCTGGAGGCCAAACTCTGTCGGGATGCAGCCCTCCTTGTGAATATACTGGATCCCAGAGCTGTTTTCTGCAAGCCCAAAATGGAACCGCTGTCTGGTATGGTCCTTTTGACCACCCGTGGACACCCTGGATGGCCTGTCCCCATTGGCTGTGCCTGCGGCTGCCCTGTCAGACTGATCTTGTCTCGAGACCTTTCCTTCTTGACACATAGGACTAACCTGAAAGTGTGGCCACGTGTGGCCTGCAGAGACTGTTGGTTCTCCAGTTGTGTCTGGTTTCTTGAGAAGGCGGACCCACAGAGCTGGGCTCCCCAAGTCAACGTGGGCACAACCGTGAGGTCTGCAAAACTAAAGTGTCCCACGCCTTGTTTCTTACCTCTCCCGCATCCTAGGTCTTCATGCCGGGTATAAAAAGTGAGAGGCGACTAGTGAAACAGGCTCTCTTACTCTATTATGATCATTCCTGGTTCTCTTATCTGAACTTATACAGTCAGTAACCCTCCCTGGTGCTAATTTTTCTGGTCCTATCAATGCCTATTTTATGGGATAGCTGTGGAGAGTAAAGTAAATTATAAGAAGCGTTGAGTCCCTAACTGGCCATCCAGTGAGACTCCATATCTGTTTTCTTCCTTAAAAAAAGCAGCGACGCAAAGGAACTGAGTTCAGTTTTAAGGCTAGCATCTGGCTTGGTTTGTTCTTTATTTTCGTTTAGGTTTGTATTATTACTTATGTTTTACAGCTTCTTTGAAGTGTAATTGATACCCCACTAACTGCATATATTTTAGGTGTGAAATCACCCTCACAATCAAGACAAGAGAATATCTGGCTTCCCCCCAGATATCCTTGTGCCCATCTGTAGTGCCCCCCACACCCTCCCGCTCGCCTCGCATGCCCGTCCTCGGACAGTCACCAATCTGCTTTCTGTCACTTTGCGTTAGCTTGCGCGCCCTGTGTTTACAGAAATGCAATTACACAACGTGTACTCTTTCTCGGGCTCACTTCTTTAGCTCAGCATAATTATTCTGAGATTCATCTATTTTGCTGCATGTATCAGTGATTCTCATTTCTGAATAGGATTTCATTTTATGGCTATGCGATATATTTATGTATTAATCCGTGGATGGACTTTTGGGGGGTTACAGGTTTGGCTTGCATGAGTAAGGCTGCTACATACATTTCTGGATCTAAATGTAAGAGCTCAAAGCATAACCATTCAAAAAGAAAACCTAGGAGAGAATTAGTGACTTTCAATTTGACAACTATTTCTTAATTCTAAGTAAAAATCAAGGATTATGAAGGAAAACATATCAATGAATTGTACTTACCAAAAATAAGACAGTTTTGCTCCTCAGATGACCCTTAGGAAAATGGAAAGGTAAGCCACTTGGTAGAAGAAAATATGTGTGAAATAGATATTCTTTTTCTTTTTTTTTTTTTAAAGATTTTATTTATTTATTTGACAGAGATAGAGACAGCCAGCGAGAGAGGGAACACAAAGGGGGAGTGGGAGAGGAAGAAGCAGGCTCATAGCAGAGGAGCCTGATGTGGGGGCTCAATCCCATAACGCCGGGACCACGCCCTGAGCCGAAGGCAGACGCTTAACCGCTGTGCCACCCAGGCGCCCCTGAAATAGATTTTCAAGAGTAAATCTGTATCTAGAATATATAAAGAATTCTTACAACTCAATAACCAAGGATGAAATAACTTGAAAAAAAAAGATTTGAAAAGACCCTTCACCAAAGATGGTACAGGGATGACTAACACATGAAAAAATGTTCATCACATGTCGTCATTATGGAAATACAAGTTAAAACCACAATACTATGCCCCTAGTGGCCACTGGAACGGCTAAATTCAAGAATGATCACACCACATGTTGACGAGGATGTGGGCAGGGGGAGTTCTCTGCTGCTGGTGGGCACCCAAAATGGTACAAAACGTGCGGCAGTTCCTGAGAAGTTAAACATAAACCTACCATATGATGAGGCCATTCCATTCCTAGGCATCTACCCAAGAGAAGAGAAAGCATATGTATCCACTAAGACCTGTAGCTCTAAGTTAAAAGCAACTAAACCGGGCTCAGTCTATAGAAACCAACAGCTCAAAGAATGATTCAGGGTTCATAATACAGACCAGTCCCTCAAAGGGTCATTTAAAATTCTATAACAAGGGAACACCTCGAAGGCCTCTTTATTTTCATCTGTGGTAGGAATCAAGGGCTATTAGAAATGGTGCTGTAAAGGAAAGAAGTGATATAGGAGTAGAGGGAAAAAACCCAGAAGACACTATCTAGCACTAAGAAATAAATTAGAGGAAGATATGTGCTAATAAACACACCAACCAGCAAAATAACTTTGAGACATACATACGAAGCATATAGTGTTATTCCACTCAGTCATCCTAAAATCTCCAAGGGTAGTTTGCAGATACAGCTCAACAGGGAAATACACTGAGGTAGGGCAGGACTGACTTCAAAATGAGGTCTGGGTTGTAGGTCCGGATGTGCGACCTTGGGCAAGTCACTGGCGTCCCCAGCATTCAGTCTGCTGTTGGGCTGCTACGAACCACACAGTGTCTTCTAGCTCCACAATACCGGTTTTCCAGGGAACCAGTGCTCTCCTTTGTAACACCTATCATTTTGGACATAATATTTCTAGGGAGTGGAACCTTTTGTCATTGGTGAGGAAGACTGGAATTGCCACTGATGCGTGGAATGGCCATTTCAAAGACAAACTTTTTAAAGACAATCTTAAATACATCAATGCTTTATAGAGCAGTCCTACGTGATTTACAGACGTAAACTCTGATTTGGCCTCTGCTTGAAGAGCTTTGGCCAAGGTATGTTAATTCGAGATAAAAACGGATAGTGTATAAAATATACAAGCGCAGCAAATCCCTTCGCTTGTGTGCAGTCATTCGTGCACTATATTAAGCCGTGTGATTCACACCCCAATTGACAGCTCTTAAGTAAACTGCTCCAGAAATATGAAATCTTTGTCTAATAATTCCCCCCATATGTTTCTGGCAAAATAAATAATTGAGGATTAAGAGAAATGGTATCTTTGTTCTCATTTCAGAAGAACAAAGACACAGTATCCATTTCTACTCTTAAAAAAATTATTCACATCATAGATCACTTAGTTTGAAGGAAGCCAATATTAATATTTCCTTTTTATCTTACGGTGCTCAGAAGGGAGTTCAGGTGCTTTCCACACATCTGCAACTTAGATGTAGATGGGCCACGTCCTCTAACGATGTACTCCTAACATTCTCATGCTTTCAAAATTCTCCAAAGGACTGCCAAGCAACTGTTTGGCCTAAATCGTCTGGCTAATCAGCCGACGGCATCAGCCCAAGTCAACGGAAAAAGGGAAAATGCGTCTTTGCTGTTGAATAGCAAGCAGCACCGGGATGGGGCGCCGCCATGGCTCAGCCATTTTGTCAGACGCTCACGTGGGCAATCAGGAACTTAGGCGAACCATTGGAAGCATCGTTGCTTCTTCCTCAACAGGAACTATGGCGGGACAGAAGGCACGGTGTGTGAGGGACAGGCTGTGAGGCAGGCGGCACTTCTGCCTACCCTCCCTGTCGAACCTTCTTCACCCTCCCAAGAGCCCGGGCCAAGACACCAGCGTGCCTTGGTGAGAAACAGTACAGCCACACTAAGCCCAAACACGAACTGTTCTGAGTTTCAGTTCTCCTGATATAAAAAGAGGAAATAAAGACGCCTTAAACACATGGACGTGCGTTGAGAAGAATTTTCTCCCTGTAGGAGGAGTACCTGCTTCAGTGACTCTGGAGGGCCCAGCCCAGCAAGCCTGGTTTCTTCCTAAGAGGGCCTCACCTCCTCTTCTCCCCCGGTTATTTCCACGAGCACAGTTTGTCAGCACGTAGCATCTCCCATTTGGCAGTAATAATCTTTCTAAGTTTGACAAGATTTAAGTAATTTCAAATTGTTTTTCAAGGCTCACTTTCAATTCGTGTTTTAAATTGCAGTATACGAAGCATGTAAAACACGTGTTTCAATGAGAACATGATGCTTGCACTTAGTACTTACACAATATGAAATAAATCATGTCAGAATTAATAAGGTCTAATTCTATTAATGTCAGAAAAGATTAACGTAGGTTCTCTCTTCTAAGCAGACTTGCCCGATTCTCTTTGAATTATTCTTGACAGTGTTAAAATTAGACTAAGCCTACAAATAAAATAGGCCAGCAAATAAATTGAAGTAATAAATTAAGACACTCTGTAAATAAAGGTATGTGTGCTAAAAGGAGCAGATTAGATTGAAAACCCTTTGTAGGTTTGTCATCGACGAAGTACTTCCTAGTCTCTCTCCTGATGCTTCTAGCTGTCTCTGAATAGGGTTTGTTCCATTTGTGGGTTTATATTAGATGAAATTTTCATACTCGGGATGAAAACATTAATGATAATTAGAAGAGGCTATATCAAAGCAAGGGAGCATGATTTACTAACACGACAAAAGGGGTTGTGCTGGTCAGGTGGATTCGCCTGACCCGTGGTAGCTGAAATGTGCGCGTAACCTCACGGGTTTGTGCTGTTCTAGAGAACGTGCATGGGGTGTTTACCTGGACTCGTCCTTTTTATTTCCCAAGTTTGCTTCCTCCTAGCAGTTAGTGCTCATGGAGAGGTGTTCTTGTAAGAAGAGGGAAAAATAAGAGGTGTTTGATTTAACCTTTCGCTGAGCCTTTTTAATCCAGCCTTATAAAAGCGTTAATTTCAAACAAAAACAGTGAGTGTTTAAAAATATGGTTAGCGTTCCAACTGGTAGTAAATGATATTATTCCTGTAATTCATTAAGAGAAATACAGATCAGGCTGGGGGGAGTGGCAAGGAAAGAGAAGACATAAAGTTGTCTGAAATAGTGTAAACAAAGTAAGAACAATATATGAACTTAAAATACCATGTTATTAATGGACAGAGTACTTGACAAAGAATCTTATGGATATAAGCAAATGATCAAATTAGTACAAAATATGAAAAATTATGGCTTTATAGGATGAATTACTTGTGTCTTTAAATTGATCCCTATCCAACACTGGACCCTTCAAACATGAGGCATATTCAGAATGATACCATCGCTCTGTCTCTCATAAATTTTATACTAACTGTTGATGTTAAGACAAATGTGATCATTTTGTTGTAAGAAAGTCAAAGACTCTTCTTTTTAATGTTTTTTTATTATATTATGTTAGTCACCATACAGTACATCCCTGGTTTCTGATGTAAAGTTTGATGATTTTAGTTGCATATAACACCCAGTGCACCATGCAATACGTGCCCTCCTTACTACCCATTCCCCCACCCCCCTCCCCTCTGAAGCCCTCAGTTTGTTTCTCAGAGTCCATAGTCTCTCATGCTTCATTCCCCCTTCTGATTACCCCCCCTTTCTTTATCCCTTTCTTCCCCTACCGATCTTCCTACTTCTTATGTTCCATAGATGAGAGAAACCATATGATAATTGGTCTTTCTCTGCTTGACTTATTTCACTTAGCATTATCTCCTCCAGTGCCGTCCATGTTGCAGCAAATGTTGAGAACTTGAAAGTCAAAGATTCTTACACCACCAAAGGCAGGGGATGGGGAGTTGTGTAGTCAAAAACTAACCATACTCAGAGAGCATTGGCCTTTGCCCCTGGCCTCCTGGAAGGTCATCGCTAAGCCCCTGGAATGTCCTGCCTGATGGGAGTGTCTCTGTTTACCTGGGGCTGGGGCCACACTGATCGTCCACAATGTCATTTGTGGTGGGGGCTGTGGGACATGTGGTGGCAGCTCAAGTCAAGAGAGTCTGGAGACGAATAGTTGCACAGTTGGACAGTCAGTCATGACAGAATCCTAATAGAAACTCTGAACACCAAGGCTCGGGAGGCTTCCTGGTTGGCAAAACTCCATGCGTACTGCCACACGTCACTGCTGGGAGGAGCCAGTGCTGCCCACAGTCGCACGGGACAGGACAGCTGGGGGCTCTGTGCGGACGTGTCCTGGTCACTGCCCCCCGGCCCCTCTTGCCCTGGTTGACTTTCCTCTCTGTTACTCTGTTATAACAAACCACAACTGTGAGTAAAACAGCTTTCCGTGTGAGTTCTAGCAAATTAGCAAGCCTGACTGTTGTGTTGGGGGGATCTGGAACTTACAATTGGTGTCACAGGTGAGGGAAGGGTAGTCTCACTTCTGCAGAAACACACACAATCATTTATGGAGAATTCTTACCGAAAACACATTAAAGTTGAATGCAATCGTGAGACACAATGAGACAAGCTCAGGATATGGAACAGTTAAAACCAACTAGGCTGAACTTTTAATTATGTCAACAATCAGAAATCGGGTACCAAAATTGCAAAGGAATCTTCTAACACAACGCATGATACCATCTGTGAAAGAGAGAAAATGTTTCTCCTAACCATGGGAGAAAGGTTTTTCATTTCAGACACTTTAGGCCGATGGAAGTGACATGCCCATCCCTGTACCTCTGAGAGGTAACAAGGGATTGCCAGCATTGCCTGGTGTAGAGCTGGATTTGGAAGGAGTCCTGGCAGAGTTCAGGAGGGTGCTCTGAGTTGCTCAGCCTGCTCAGAGACCAGCCCCAAACTGAGGATAGAGTTGTGTTTCCTTATCACATATGTTCTACGCAGGAAGAGCAGGTAAGTAACAACATTGTCCAAGGCATACACATCCTTTGTCCAGATTTTGGGTTCAAACACAGCAGAACAGTAAATTTAGTCCTCTTTCTCCTGAAGCTCAAGAAGGACCACAAGCATGGAGATATGTATAAAATTCGGACTCTCAACTGCAGAGACCTAATTTTGTTTTAATACAGCTCAACATAAACCAACTATCCTCCAGAGGTCACTGACCAATAGTAGCTACTTGTAAACCACTAACTAGCACTGCTTGGAATATCACTTTCCTACATTTTACAGGTACCCCTGCCTGAGATATTGCTAATATGGATGGAAAATATCTCTAGCCATTAGTGCCATGCTTCACCATGAAAGATACCCCCCAGTCCAACCACAAGTGTTTGAGAGCAGGATTCAGATGTGTTTTTAATTTCTAGAGCCAATCTAACCAATTGGAAACATCTCATTTATTTCCTGGTATCTGATTTTTTTTTTTAAAGTTATACTCCCTTGAATAGCTTTCTATTTTATTTTGTTATTTTTAGAATCATAGAATTGAAGCTTCAGAGGTCATCTTAGTGACCGTGATCAATTAGGACGTGGGGAATACACGAGTCAAACCAGTTACATACCATCCTGTAGAACCTGGTGGCTAAAGGACAGCCTTTTCCTTGAGCGGGAGTGGGGGGTACTTCTGAGAGCAAGGAGTTAAACTCTGCTTTGCGCTAGACCGCGTTTGGCCAGGGAGCCTGCAAGTTAACATATACCTCACTGCTAGTTTTGACCTGGTCATGGTGTTCTCTCGAGTTACCCCCTCTTCTTGATGATTGCTGCTTTTTCTCTACTTTTTCTTCATGCTACATGGAGCTCCAGAGGCTAATTGATTTGTCTGTATTTCTTAAGTCGTGGAGACGTTCCATTGCTAGGGCATTTCTGTATTTTCTTACTTTGTGTTCTGCTCTATAGTCCTTCCTTTTGTACAGGTAAGTGAATATGGGAACGAAGAATCTGATTAAAGAAACAAAAAGTAAAAAAAAAATAGTTTTCCTTAGAAAAATTTTGTTGCAGTCCTCGTGAGATTATATGCTACCAACTCAGGACTCACCTCTGTGCAGGCCAGGCTTCTGACTGTAGAGTTGTTGCTGCTGAATGCCGTGTCACTCGGGGACCCGTATTTCTTGCCATTCTTGGTTGACTATGTGACGCGGTATCGTTCACATTCCAAAGGCTCCTTATTTCCGTATAGCCGGCAAAACATTTTCTTTAGACATTATCCTTAAAGCTCACATAGTAAAGCTGAATGGCCCAAGAAGACAGATGGGAGGCCTGCCCGGCCCTGTGTGTTGTCACATATAAGAAGACCAAGCCCTGGACGCTAAGATGAACTTGTGATTTGAAATCTTAGGATTCAAGGAGGGCCTGGGTGGCTCAGTCAGGTAAGCGTAGGCCTTCGGCTCAGGTCATGGTCCTGGGATCCAGCCTGCATCAGGCTCTCCACTCAGTGGGAAGCCTGCTTCTCCCTCTGCCTGCCACTCCCCCTGCTTGTGCTCTCTCTCTGTGTCAAATAAATAAATAAAATCTTTTAAAAAACCTTATGATTCAAAAAATAACAGAAGAAAGTAAAAGTGACTCAAAGAGTAGAACTTGAACAAAACCGAATAAGAGTTGAGTAAATTACGTTTCTAATATGTTAGATAGAACCTAGAAATGAAAAACAGATCTGAAACAAAAATAGTATTAAAAACAAAAGTGAAATTAGGAAAGAAGGAAATCACTTTTTTTTTTTTTTAAACAGGAACATCTCAATTGAAGTGAGTCAAATACAGGGTCAGACACTACCCATGAAAGAATTGCAGATGATTAGCAAATGAATATAAAGTTTTAAATTAGACGAATGTAGGACTGCAGCTCGGAATGTTGTGGTCAGGATGCTGAAATCAGAAATGATAGGTTTGTTGCCAGCACAGACAAGTAGAGGAGCTTTTTAAAAAATCTGTGGTATTTACTTCATAATATAATATAAAGCTAAACTAAAACGGCCATTAATTCAAAGTGTTTTGTTAGAGAAGAAATCCTGATTTCCATCATATCAGTTTGGGTAATTCTGTGTCTGATTAGCTTAGAAGAAAATACACATACTAAACAGGTTTTATTTTTAATTTTAGAAAATAGGCTTATTTTTCTTTGTTTTGATAAAGGAAAAAAATCAACACAATCAAGCCTTAACATATTGTTTGAAATTAAATACTAGGACTAAATACACAGACAGAAATAAATCATAAAAATGGTCCATTTTCTTTTATTGGCAAATTATACCATTCCCTATAAATTCTCAAAAGACAAGTAAATACCAATTTATAATAGTTCATAGCTCCAAAATGGAAAACTGGTCATAAAAGACCATGAAGCAGAGATATCCAGCGTTTCCACGGGAACATGGAGCAGTAGGACAAACAATGGGAACAAGATCAGTTCTGGAAAAGTCTTCCTAACCTGATTGTCTGCAAAACATAGAACATTGACTTCTGCATTCAGCAAACCTCGTAGCCATCGATGGACCACACACTGGCCGGCCAATCAGTTCCCTCCTGACATGACACGAAATATAAAATAGGAAAATTGTTTCAATCTTTTGGGGAAAGAATCAATTTTACTTTTAACCTGCTGAATTCTCTCACTGATGTTCAGTAACAATTTATCCTTTAAATGGTGCTTAATTTAGCCTTAATTTATTGTCTGGCAAATGCCTCCGGGCAAAATTGAATTCAATAAGAACCCATTTTGCCTTCTTAACCTTCATCCTTTCAAAGATGTTACAACACAAATCATGGTCGAGTTTTGAACTTTATTCTTGGTGTAATTCATTTAATGAAGACTACTAGAAAATCAAACAAAAAATTAGCATCATTTGTTTTCAAAACCGGGTCAGGCTTCTGGTGGAAGAATGAGGTGATCCTGTGAACAATTACCAAATGGAGCAATTAAAAATGCACATGTTTAGAGATGCTGGAAGCATCCAAAAGCAAAGCGGAACGGGGGGAGAGTTCAAACTTGAACAATAAAATTGGAAGAAGGACGGAAAGTCTTGACTTTTCAGTTGCAAGCACGGTGCTCAGCCTCTGTAATTGTAACTGTAGAAGGATGGTGGTGGGAGAGACCCCAGCCCCACTCGTGAAAGTGCCAGGGGGTAGCATTCAGGGCTGGGAGTGAAGCTGGAAAAAAGTAAAGGAGAAATTAGGGCAGCGTGAGAACCACAGGAGTAAAGGAATCTATAATTAATTTTTTAAAAGATTTATTTATTTATTTGACAGAGAGAGAGAGAGAGAGGAAGGGAGAGAACAAGTGCAGAGGAGAGTCAGTGGAAGAGGGAGAAACAGATTCTCCGCTGAACAGGGAGCCTGATGCAGGGCTCCATCCCAGGACCCTGGGATCATGACCCAAGCCGAAGGCAGATGCTTAACCCACTGAGACACCCAGGCGCCCCAAGAATCTAGAATTAATTAATGGGCCCCAAGAATGAAGAGGAAACATTGCATCTGATAAATAAAAACAGGAGAGCAAGAATAAGGGAAAATCAAGACAGATGAAAGATGCCATGGGAGTTGAGACTAAGAGAAGAAAACTGATGGTTCAATACAAGGGTGGGATGACAAAATCAGGACAATTTCTCTGAATTAGTATAAAAACAAAAGAAGATGAGAAATCACTTAAAAATATATGTATTTTTTTAAAAGATTTTATTTATTTATTTGACAGAGATAGAGACAGCCAGCAAGAGAGGAACACAAGCAGGGGGAGTGGGAGAGGAAGAAGCAGGCCCATAGCAGAGGAGCCTGACGGGCTCAATCCCAGAATGCCGGGATAACACCCTGAGCCGAAGGCAGATGCTTAACCACTGTGCCACCCAGGCGCCCCTAAAATATATGTATTTAATAAAACAGGATCATGAAGCAATTATGTCCACAGCCCTAGTTTCATGTCCCTGTGTGTGTGTGTACACATGGGTGTGTGTGTGTGGGTATAGTGATGGAGACAAATGTATTAAGAAAATATACAGGAAAAATTGCTGAATGGAAAAATTACAAAGTGCCCCATTAAAACTGTGTGCAGTACCCAGTGAAATGAATGCAATGATCTAAACAAAGGCATGTTTTTGTGAAATCTGAAAACATGAGGTAGGGATGAAAAAGATTCTCATAGATTATAGAAAGAAAAATACGTTTTCCTGCAGAGACACAGAATTCAAACAAATTCGTATCATTTGAAGTCAATGTACAATGGGAGGGAAATTAAAACTGATTCCCCTCCTGCCTCAAAAACACTGGAGGCCAGGAACACAATGGGATATGCCCTTCGAGTTGGGAAAGGAAATTATTTTCATCCCGGAAGTTTATGTTCATCAGATCTGTCAAATGAGGAGAGAATCAAGACATCTTCAGACACACAGTGACTCGAGACCCTTATCCCTTCTGCATCCTTTCTTTCAGACCAGGTTTTATTTTCACTGCTGAATATCCCCCTTTGAACCCTTTCATTGAAGTTCTCTCTTCTTTTTGAAACAGATTGCCGTTTCATTGGCCTGTCCCAAACCTTTTCACAGCTTCTCACTGCACTTAGGCTAGAATCATAACAGTTAATGTAGCCAATGATGCTTTGGCACGGTGGCTGGGACTGAGCTTTTTTAATTTTTAATTTTATTTATTTTTTAAAGATATATTTATTTATTTGAGAGAGAGAGAGAGAACATGAGCAGGGTGGGGGGAAGGGGCAGAGGGAGAAGGAGAGAAGCAGACTCCCCACTGAGCACAGATCCCGATGTGGGGCTTGATCTCACAACCCTGAGATCATGACCTGAGCTGAAATCAAGAGTCAGGGGGCTCAACCCACTGAGCCACCCAGGTGCCTCAGGACATGTTTTTATATTAATTAAAGACCAGATCCTCTTGGGAAGGTTAGGGCTAATTTGAACAGCATATTGGCAAGATTCAAAGCAGTCAAATGGTATTTAAAAAATACTTGAACTGCACTTCCTTTTTTTGTTATTTCCCCAGTCTCTTCTTTCTTTTGGTAGTTTTTTGGGCATTTTTAATTTAACCATGATATATCATCTGGCACTGCCTCTGTGATTTAGACAGCTATGATCACCAGAGCTCTTCAGGGAATACACATCAGTAGGATGTGTATATTTGTAAAAAGGTATTTATTTTAAGGAATGTAAGGCTCACATGATTGTGGAGCCTTGGGGGAGCCCAAAGTCTGCTGGGGGAGCAGGCTGGAGAGCCAGGAAAAAGCTACAGTTTGAGTCCTACTGCAGTCTGCTAGAGAACCAAGAGGAGCTGATGCCGCTTTATTCAAAGTCCGCCCCTTAAATGAAAATCTCACAGAACAACACCCTCGCAGAAACATCCCGAATCATGTTTCACCAGACAGCTGGGAGTTGAGACCCAACCAAGTCGACCCATAGTATCATTCTCATGATCAACACCGCCAACCATGGAAGCGTGACTTGTAGCCATCACAGCCCTCCAACCCCAGAAGACTTCCTCATCTACTCCCAAGAACAAAGCTTCACCTTCCTCATCTGTGGTGCCATAACAAATTCTGAAAATTGATTGTGACACGGGGCTAGTACATAATACAGGATCACATCCACACATCATTAATTGTTCTAGTGAAGTTCTTTCCCAGCATTTTGTTCAAGTCGACAAGTGGGTCTGGTATCACTGCTTTCCTTCAGCCGCCATGTCTCTCTAGCCTTCTTCTGGAACAGCTCCCCAATCTCTTCCTTTTATGACATTTACATCTTTTGAAGCATATTTTCAAATTGTCCCCTGATTAGCGGATTTCTGATTGCTTCTTTACGACGGGACTCAGCTGCCATTTGCTTGTTGGCACAGCTACCCCCTGAGGTGCATGGGTCCAGCCCATAGCACTGGAGACACCTCCCTGTCCCATCTGTGTGTGGAATGTTAGTTTCAGGGTCTGGGCTGTGGTGGTATTTGCCAGTTTTCTGCAGTGCAGTGACATTCTCCCGGTGTGAATAAGCAATCTCTGAGGAGATATCTTCAGGTTCCTTGAATATCCTGTCCCCAACGAATTTTACCTAATGGTTTTAGCATTCATTGTTACCCTTGCTTGGATCATTTATTGCTACCATGTTTGCTAAGTGGCAGTTCGACCACCTCCATCATTTCTCCTGCACTTACGAGCTGGCATTCTACCACGAATAAGCCTTTCTCTCCCCACCTCCACTTTCTGAAGTTAGTTTAATCATGTACTTCAAAATCAGCTTTATAAATATTAAGCTATGGCTAAAATAGGACTGACAGGAGATATATGTCTGGTATATAGCATGTCACGTGGACCCCAGATGGAAAACTCAACCTGAATTTTGTCCTGGTTCTGCTGCTAACGTGCAGGGGATGCTAGTTAGGAAAACCCCTCGCATCTCTAAATTTTGGTATTTGTATCTATCCAATCAGCATTTTAGATTATTTAATATGAACACTTTCTTTCAGTTTTAATAGCCTATGGCTCTTAAAAAAAATTTCAGTCAGTCTTTGTGTGGCCTAAAGGATCTCTAAGAGAGGAAACTCCCGCTTCTCAGTCTTAATAACAGCCAGCTTGATTAACTGCAATTAGCCAAGAATTGGCAAAGAATTCCTAACCCTGTTAAACTTATTTTGGTTCTCATTAAACTTTTAAATCCACTTACTTTCCCGTTCCCGTGTCTATTTCAAGTTTATTTCCAACAGTGTTTCTCTTTGGCAACCATATTTGGAAAATGCACAGATTGAGCACCAGTGTGGGAGGAATTACACAGCTAAAAAACATTCCATGAAATGATCACGGGTATTTCAGTTCGCTTCAGGATTAATTATAGCCTTACAATTCCTACATCAAGGCAGTCTGTGGGTTAGAAGGTTGGGCCGACAGAGTTGTCTTCCCAGTAAGGACATTCAAGGGGAGTGATTTACTCGAACAAAATCTGTACCAATTTCAACCTAAACTTTTTAAAAAGCCATGTAAGCATTAAGAAAAATGGCCCTAGATATGTTCCTAGCAAATTCTGCCCTATAAATTCTAAAACTGTGAGAAAAATGTGGTCGAAAGCTGAAGGCTGACAAAATGTATAACCTTAGGAACCATAGGAATGGTAATTTTAACATCGTTACTAATTCTTAACTAGAATCGAGAGAGCACAATGAAAAATCACTCTGGGGATAAAGTGGGGAGTGTAAAATAATTAAGCATACATCAAAGGTTTAAAGTTTCAATTTCATAAACACAAATATATTTGGTTTTTCCTCTTGATATTGTTCAGAGAATGAATTACACATATGATAAAACAATTTGTTACTTTCACACCTGTCATTCTTAAACTATAAATTTTAAATTGAAATGTATTAAGGAAGGTTTATAATTCCACTGTAATTTTCCTAGAAATAAAATATTTTAAAAATTACATGATAAAACGTCACTTTGTCTATATCTGTCAATCACCTTTTTGAAATGTATTTGCATATGTGTACATAAATATATCTTTATAAATACATGAGCATAATTGACCACTTTTATTGCATACTTCCTTGGAAAGGGGTGCTAAGCACTTCACATGAATTATGACTTTATATAAATTATATGATTTAGTCTTTTTAATAATCCTAAAAAATATCTACTACCATTGTCCCATTTTGTAGTCAAGGAAATCAAGTCAAAAGTGATTAAGTTGTCTAGAACCAGACTATTAATAAATGGTAGGACATCTGGGGACAGAGATCATATGCAGCTAAGTACTCTGTTTTTTACAAGTTGACCCTTCAACAACGCGGGGGTTGGAGGTGCCCACTTCCCACACAGTCAAAAATCCATGTATACCTTTTGACTCTGCAGAAACTTACCTTCTAATAGCCTACTGTTGACCGGAAGCCTTAACGATAACGTAAGTGATTTACACATATTCTGTATGTGATACGCATTATATTCTGTATTCTTACAATAAAGTAAGCTAGAGAAAAGAAAATGTTATTAAGGAACTCATAAGGGAAAATACATTTACAGTATCGTGCTGTGTTTATCGAAAAAAATCTGCACTGTAAGTGGACCCTTGCAGTTCAAACCCATGTTGTTCGAGGGTCAACTGTGTTCTTAAAATTTATTTAATCAAATGATTTGATACGGATGCAGTTCACTTTTTCTTTCAAGGGATATTTAATACCTATATACAATTTGCGTGTTTTTATATTTACATACATACGTATATATTTACACTGACAGGAAGCACTGTGTACAAATCCACCTTCCATCTGTTTTTCGACAGTATGAGGAGCCCAGCCTGGCTGTGTGGGCTGTCCTGGTGAAACATGGTCAATATTAACCTTCAAAGCCTATAGGTTCACGACTGTGGGACTGGGAAGCCAAACTCTTCCTAGGGGTCCATTAGTGCAACCATGCGGGGCTGTTCTCACTCTGCTCCATGGTTCCCAGTTCTTACGGTGGTGTAGATGGCACAATGCATTGGCTGTGAACTTGAGAGTCAAATGGAATTCTGTGGGACTGAAACCCAAACTCAGAGGAGTTGACTCCTGACTTTGAGCCTTCGGCATGTGCTCTATCCTTCTATCAGCTGTTGTAGGGTGATGAGTCTCCAGGTAACATGAGCCGATGCCATGGGTGTGAGCCTCTTGCCTCCTTTCTCTGATTCACAAGGAGTGATTAATAAGACATTCCAAGAGTCTATGAGTGGTGATTCTAGAAGAAGCCTTGTGACAAGTGAAGAGAAATTCCTATCAATATTGTAAATAAAGTTTCCATCTTCATTATGAAGAGTCCAATGTAATCGACTTACCACAGACTAGGTGGCTGGTCCCTCGCAGAAGGGTGTAAAAGAAGGGCGCTCAGAATTGGGCTCTTCTTTAAAACTCATCAACCTAGGTGAGTGAAATGAAATAAATTTATGGCCATTATTTTAGAAATTTATATGAGTAACTCGATCACTCCTCTCTTGTGTGTACTTCCCTCCCCTCTCTCTCTCCCTGTCATTTAATGGTTAAAGCATGTCTCTGAAAGCCGGCTACCCTTGCTAGAAAGCTTCCATAGCAAGTTAAAGATTAGCAGGAAAATCAGAGCTCCTGGATTCTTGAACTGGTCATGGTAGCACCCACTTTTTGTTAGTCCAATTGCTCCCAGGAGTTATGAAGAGGCAGTAAGTTTGAGAAGCAGAAACCTAGGAAGGAAGATTTGAGGACAACCAAGGTGTTCGGCCCCTGTCCCCCCCTTCTAATTTAGAGCTTTTGATCACCAGAGACCTTATTTCATATCGCAATTAAAAAGACTTGAAGAGTACCTCATCAAACAAGCATGCAGAAATGAAAGCGGTGTGGGGCCAATTGGGTGCATTTAATTTTTAATTATACTCTTTCTCTGTTCTGCCTGTATTTATTGCCAAGCAGCTGTAAGGGTAGAACCCACCAGAGGGTAAATCACTGGTTCTGTGTGAACAGGAATATTTTTACAGTACATTGTTCAGAAATAGATTACAAGTAAGACACACTATTCAGAACACCTTGTTGTTTCCTCCTGAAATGTCACAGTAAGACAATCCTGTCTCAACAAAGCCAGGGTGCAGAGCCACGCGGAAGCCCAGGCTTTCCAAATCCCTTCCCTCCCCCTTAAGGAGAGGTCCTGTTCAAAGCAAAAGAAAAACATCAGTGCCTGAATCAAGAAGGAAACAGCACCAACTAGAAAGAGCAATCTAGGGGCACCTGGGTGGCGCAGTCCTTAAGTGTCTGCCTTCTCCTCAGGGTATGATCCCAGCGTTCTGGGATCGAGCCCCACATCAGTCTCCTCTGCTGGGAGCCTGCTTCTTCCTCTCCCACTCCCCCCTTGTGTTCCCTTTCTTGCTGGCTATCTCTCTCTGTCAAATAAATAAATAAAACCTTAAAAAAAAAAAAAAAGAAAGAACAATCTATGAATGCCTTTAGATTGAGTTCAAGAACCATCCTTTCCTTTATCATTTGGGGACTTAAAAAAATAAAAGGGAAATTTGTGCTTTTAGGAGAGCTGAAATAGGGTCAAATCCTTCACATACTCAAGACTTCACTGCTTTTGGCCCAAACCCCGCTATCCTGCTCTGGAACGGTACCAGCGTGTGACCAAACACAGCAGGCCCTGCGTCCTTCGAGGTGAGGCCTCCCGAGGCGAACACACCCAGGGTCTGTCCAAGATGCCAGCACACACGCATTTGACGGCGCTGACTCATACAGGTGAGAATTGTGGCATCCGATTTTTTTCAGATCTCTTGGTCATGGATAAAATGATACATAAAAATAAAAGCAAAGAGAACAATAGCTGTTGTCCCTCCAAATCCTCTGAACATAGAGATTCCATGATAAATCTTTGGGAATTATGTGAGTTCTCCAATACAAATGAAAACAATTACAATCCATTCCCAATAACATGGAAATCAACAAGAGTGCAAATTCCTTGGGAGATGTGTTGATGGGTTGATAAAGTGTTAATATGGAAATATGACAGGGTTATATGATGCTTACTATGTTTATACAGTGCTATACCCTATTTATCAGAGGTAAATGGATTTTTTTTCAGTTTGTCAAAAACACATAAAATCTTGATTGTCACTTTGAATATAAAAACTAACCCAGCACACCTCACCTTTCAGATAAGCCTAACGGAAGTTCCTACATGAAAGGTATGATTTCTTCCCCCATGCTCACATTGTTTTGTTTTTTTCCCATTCTGGGGTGGTTTTGCTGTCACAAGGGAATATTTTATTTTAAGTTATCTTTAGACTTGTTTTTAAGAAAAATCCATAACACGAGTACCAAGCATTAGAACTGGTGAACAAACGTAACTTCTACTCCCGTAAAGGTGTTAAATTATTCATTTTTAACCCTGTTGGATGTGTACCTAAATCCCCAGATTGCATGTTTATCAGGAGAGCACTTGAGTGCTTCCTTTGTAACCATTAGATCCAGGGACAGTTTGGTGCATGTGTTTCTTTTCTTTTTTTTTTTTTTTTTTTTTAAAGATTTTATTTATTTATTCGACAGATAGAGACAGCCAGCGAGAGAGGGAACACAAGCAGGGGGAATGGGAGAGGAAGAAGCAGGCTCATAGCAGAGGAAGAAGCAGGCTCATAGCGGAGGAGCCTGAATGTGGGGCTCGATCCCAGAACGCTGGGATCACGCCCTGAGCCGAAGGCAGACGCTTAACCACTGTGCCACCCAGGCACCCCATGTGCATGTGTTTCTAATTGGCTCGCACTGAGCTCATCCAAGTCTGGTTTTGTGGAGGAAACACGGTGTCCAAGAAGGTGCTGGGAGGCCCTTTTCTTGGAAAAAAGGAAGTCATGTTCTTGTTCTTTTATTTTATAGTTTACAAACTGACTTCGAAAGATTGGCATTCATTTCTAATGTATGAAATCACAAAGTTCAAGTACGTTCTAAATTTGGCAGGAGACCCTTCCACTTCTGATTAGTATGATGTCACAGTATGAAGCTGTCAGGCAAAGAAACTCCAACACCGGTGGACTGAGGAAGGAAAGACTGCATTTCCAGGATTCCTTTCTCTTGAAACTCCCTTCAACTGTGGCCAAATCACTTGTGCATGGACATGGTCAACCCACGATATCATATTTCCTGGCAAGTCTAGAACAAAGTTATATAGCTCCCAGAGCAAGTTTTTAAAAATATTTTCAAAAGAAATTTTAATATTTTCTAAAGATTGTATTACTCCATGGAATCCTTCCAACCTTCAATGCATAGTATTTTTAGATTTTGATAGTTCTTTTTAGAAAGTAAGTCATCCATTCCTTTCAGTATTACTGAAGAGCAACCGAGTTGTTGGGTAAAGTTCAAAGCCTTCAGAGCCACAGACCTTGGTTCTTCCCACTTTCTTGGCTGTGTGATCTTGTACGAAATACTTTATCTCTGTGTTTCAATTTCTTCATACATAAAATGAGGGCTCTAATGCCCACCTGCAATTTTGGCCAAAAAAAATAAAATAAAAAAGTAAACGAAACACTCTTGCACTGTTGGTGGGAATGTAAACTGGAATGTAAACTGGTGCAACCACTCTGGAGAACAGTATGGAGGTTAAAACCAGAACTACCTTATGATCCAGCCATTGCACTAATAGGTATTTACCCAAAGGATACAAAAATACAGATATGAAGGGTCACATGCCCTCCAACCTTTGTTACAGCATTATCAACAATAGCCAGACTATGAAGAGAGCCCAAATGTCCATTGACATTGGATAAAGAAGATGTGGTATACATATACAATGGAATATTACTCAGCCATCAAAAGGAATGAAATCTTGCCGTTTGCCACGATGGGGATGGAGCCAGAGTGTATTACCCTAAGTGAAATAAGTCCGTCAGAGAAAGACAAATACCATATGATGTCACTCATATATGGAATTTAAGAAATAAAACAGATGAACAAAGGGAAAAGAAAAAGAAGGAGAGAGGGAAACAAGCCATAAGAGACTCTTAAGGATAGAGAACAAACTGAGGGTTGAGGGAGAGAAGTGGGAGGGGGTGGGCTGGATGGGGGATGGGGATGAAGGAGGGCACTTGTGATGAGCACTGGGTGTTGTATGTAAGTGAAGAATCACTGAATTCTACTCCCAAAACCAATAGTGCACTGTATGTTCACTAACTGAAATTAGAAAAAAAAAAAAAAAAAAGAAGAAGTAAAGGAGATCATGCCTGAAAAACAAGTAACAGTGGTTGGCATTTGCAGTGACTTAACAAATGGTAATTTCCTTCCTTCTTAACAGGAAATCTCCCTACCATTATTGACAGCCCATCCCTATAATGAGTTCTGCTAGATAACAAAAACCCACTTTTAATCACATTTCAGGGAGTGAAATTCCTATGGCAACTGAGATTTATTATCTTCTTGGAGAATTCAAAGTGTTCGATGGATGGGGAAACTACATTTTAAACCAGAATTTAAACGTATTTAATTAAAATTTTTATCATGCATGGTAGACTTTTTGACCTCCTTACAAAGAAGAGAAAAATTGGAGAGCTTCTAGCCAACTGTTTTGTTTCTGTCACCCTCAGCGTTTCTTTTATCACCGCTGTGTCTTCCGAGCCTCTTATCTGCCCTGACGACACCTCCCAGGTCTGTGAGCCAATCCCCCGGTGCAGGGCTGAGAAGGAACGCCACAGCGCAGGTGTGCTTATTCCACCACAAATCACTTCCTGGGAAAAAGGCAAGACTAAAAATAGAGATGTGGGTGTGTCCAAAACGTAAAAGAACCTTTCAAATTCACCTCCAATGTTCAAATTTTTTAAATGTTCTTAATTTACTGTTTCCCCAGATCATGTTAATAATCTATGCAGTATTTCACTATGTCAAGTCGCAGTGGAATTGGGCAAGGACTCCGAATCTGTAAAACCCAGGGAACTTATCCTACGTACGTGTTATTGGATCTGTTCCCTCACCTGCTCTCTGATGGAGACCATCACCAGTGGTGCTGCTCTGACCTCGCTTGGACCCCACTGCTGTACCACACAGCCCTCTGCACCTTAGGGACTGCTCTCAGCACTACGGCGGTTCCAGGTTTGCATCCCTGTCTTCCTAAGACTACCACACTTTGAGATGACCACACCTTGCCCTTTACGATCAAGGTGACTACAGAAGAGTCCCTCTGATTCCCTTCCCTCTAGCCTCTGACCGAGGATATATTCTAGGAACAATCTCTTCATGTGCTCGGAGAAAGCAGCGTGGCCCAGGAATAAAGAACATGGGCAAATCTCAACTGAGATCCACCCCTGATTAGTTGTGTGAACTTGGATGAGTTTCTTGAATTTTCTGAGCCTCACTTTACTCATCTGTACGATGAGGACGTTGGCCTATACCCAGCCGAGGGTGGCCATGAGAATAACATTTTATAAATCATTTAAGGTTGTTTCTCATTTAAGTTTTCCTCTTGGATCTTGACTCCTACTTCATGAGCAGCGTTCACTAAAAATACTTTTCATTTGCAGCTAATAATACTCAGCTTTATAAATGAGTGTGAGAGATCCAGCCAAGGGAGCTGTCTGTGCACACAACTGGGAGACGACCTTAACACAGACCTTGCAAACTTAACATTCTGTAGAGAGTGCCTCTTCCAGCGTGTTTCTGCTCATGCCGGGGGGTGGGGGGCAGAGCCATAATGCCCAGGTGGTACCCACATAGCAGAGAATGATCTCTAGCAATATTTATACGAATTTGTTTACTCAAACAGAAAGACTAAGAATTATTGAATACTCAATGAGCAAATTTACAATCTAGTAACAAGTAATTATATAAACAAGAATATAAAGAGGGATTCTGGTATTAATTTCTACTTTCTCTTCATTATGGCATTGATTATGGTGCATAATATAAAGTGAATGTTTGTGTTCCCCTAAATTCATATGTTGAAGCCCTAACCCCCTAGGAGGTGGGGACTTTGGGAGGTGATGAGGTCATGAGGGTGGGGCCCCATGATGAGATTAGTGCTCTTGTAGGAACAGACAGGAGAGATGATCTCTCTCACTGTGTGAGGACACAGCAGGAAGTATCTTCTACAGACCAGGGAAGGGGAAGCGGGTCTTTACCAGACACAGAACCTGCCGGCACTTTGATCTTGGGACTTCCAGCTTCCAGAGCTGTGAGCAGTAAATGCACATTGTTTAATCACCTGGTATCTGATGTTCTGTTCTAGCAGCATGGATAGACTAAGTCAGTACATACCCTCGGGAGGAGTTAAAACACAATCACCTTTGTGGTCTGGTTTGTATTTCTATTTGTGTGTTTCCCAATCATGTGTGTACATTTCTATGTGTTCCGTATTCGCATAGACCCCCCTGGACGGTGCTGGGAGGTCATATTTGTGTGGAGCCTTATTATTATAGCTGGATTTTTGCTTTTTGATGGTTTTTGTTCACTTTCAGCCCATTCCCTCACCGTAGGAATTTGGAGGAAGACATACTAATCAAATTTTCTTGGCAAGCCAACTTGTTTATTCATTAGCTTCTCTTCCAGTTGGTTCTCTCTCTTGCTTACCACACCCTCTCGCCCAGTCTGCCTGGAGCATCAATGAGGGGTCAGACAAGAACTGAAGTGGTGTGTGCGGTTTTCACGACACTGCTTTCTTAGTTCTCACAACAGCTAAGGACATCACATGGGGTTAGAGCAAGATTCTCCAACCTCGCACAACTGACACCTTGCGCGGGATGATTCTTCCTGGTGGGGGCTGTCCCGAGCTTTGTAGGGCATCTAGCAGCAGCCGGACCTCTGCCATTAAATGTCTATAACAGCCTTCTCCCCATTACGAAAATGGAAAATGTCTCCAGATGCTATCAAATAGCATGTGTGGGGACAAAAAGCTGTCTTCTGTTGAGAAACACGGGTTTAGAGACAGTAATTTTTTGTACAGAAATTACATTCAGAAAGGATAAGTTCATACACAGTTACTTGAATAGCTCAGTATGAAATGGCATACAAAACAACTTATAATTACTAGTAACTATAATATCTCACTTACCTTGAGCACCTGCCACACACGAGACGCTATGACACATTATGCATGTATATAACCTCATTTTATCCTTAAAACAACACTAAATGCCTATTATAGGTGTATATAAAGCTAGGCAGGGTGTACAAACACACCAAGGACTTCAAACTCTGTTGCCTTAGAAGTTACCTGAGGCATCCACTGGCAGAGCTTCATAGGTTTTTCTCACTTTATTCACAATCAATTGATCTGTGTGTGTGTTTTAATATTTTCCGCCATTGATTTCTATTAGAAAGCATAGCCATTAAATGATACTTACCTTCAATTTCTTCTTTGAAATAAATCTTGCCATTTTATTTTATTTTTCTGTGTTCTCATCAGTGTTGGGCAATACAATTAATTGATTTTCTTTTCTGCGTACGTCAACTTGTGTATTTAAACGTATTCTGGCCATTTAAACTGTCACTTTGGGAAGTACAATGACAATGGAGTTTGCCTCTGGCCCATGGGAATTGTTAGTAGAATGCTATTTCGTTACCCAGATTTTCTTCTTCACTGATGAAAATTGATTTTCAGTATGCAGTTCAGGATTTTCAAAAGACAGAATTGCATGGTGAATACAGTTACCACTTTATATGTCTCGTGACTCATTCTACACTCACAATCTTCGTGTAGTACAGAAGAAGAGAGATTTTTATTTTCATTAAGAAAGCCACATTTATCTAAGAATGTTCCTCCAGAATATGGTCACATTATCAGAAAATCTGTGAGCAACGTGTCCAGCGGAGAGGGTGAGAATTCATAACTCACTGTCAAGTCACCGAGGACTGGTAGATGCTGAAATTAAAACTGTGTCTGAAGACAGATTGACATTCAAGGCCAAGTTTCTACCAACTCCTACAATTGATGATAGAATTTTACCGGACAGGCTCATCTGGACAACTTGAAAAATTATTTCATATCCTGAACTCAAATGATTAATAAGTATTTTATTCCTCTCAATAAATCATGGACTTATTGAAGATAAATGAACAGCCTTCTCTATGTCCAAAGTGCATCAATAAAGAATTCTGTATGTTAAAGAAAAAGTGACTCCCAAGTTATAAATGTTAAACATGCTTTTGAATTCCTAAGGCAAGACGCCTTTCTCCATCATGGCCCCTGGGCCTCACCGTGCCGCAACAACCACGCGTAATGGGGGGCTCTTCCCACTGTCCCGCATTTCTCTGGCTTCTCAGTCCCTGCCTAGAAAGACATAAAACAACACAATTCCATGGGTTCCCTACAGCATTTCAACCTATGTGCAAAAGCCCAAGGTGCGCCCGGCGGGTTTTGGTCTTACATGATCCAAGGACGAGAGCAGCATGCTACGGATATGCTTCTGTTTTGACTGTGACATCTGCCGGACAAGTTGCCTCACTGGACAGCAAATGAAGTAATGGTGAACAAAGGGCCAGAGAGTGTGACAAGCAATAGTAAACAAGAAAGTTGTCAATCAAAAGAACAGAACTTTGGGAGACAACACAAAGGTTTCTAAAACCCCATGGTGGTGGTTCTGAACAAGTACGATTTGAAGTGCTCATTGGTCGGGAATTCTAGAGTAAGCTGAAAAAGTAATATTTAATAGTTCATAGTGCTTTTCATATTAGTTTACATGACATTTTCCACATATCAGAGCATGTGCTATGCATCTGCTGACAAATCATGACATACAGTGGGTGTAATATACTCACGAGCTCGGTACCACTCAGCTTAATAAAGATCGAAAATACTGGATTTTTTTTTTTTTTTTTTTTTTTTTTTTTTTTTTGCTTTTTCAGACAATATACTAGACAGCATAAAAGGCAAAACTGGGTGTTTCTTCAAGAGATATATTGAAAAGATTGTGGAAAGTTAGTTTTAAAAAAGTTCTGAACAATGAAGTATTATATAGTTATTCAACAGAAAGCAATTTCATAACACTTTAGGACTATATATGTGCTGCTTCCTGTGGTTGTCACTGGGTTTAGAATAAAAAAGAAGTCAGATGAGCGCTTCTCTGCCTTCATGAATCATCTATTCCAGACTGCAAAGACAAGCCTAGACACATTCACAAGGAGGCAGGATGACCATCACATAACATGGATGCAATGCAGTGAAGGGATTCAGTGGGCTGCGAAATTAGTACAAAGTGTCCCGAAGGACAAACTCCAGATACGATATTGTTTCCAGAGGAGCCTCTCGGAAAAGCAAACAAGTGAACTGAAACTGGACCTATGATGAGAAGCTGGGCATGTGAACATTCCAGACAGAAGGAACAGAAAGTACGAAGGCCTTAAAGCAGAAAATTGCTAAGAGCTTTGAGAAATTGATAGTAAACCAGTATGTCCAGATTCAAGTCACTCGGGGTGCTCAAAGATCCTATTCTTGATGTATGGGAGGCCACAGAAAAATAGAAAATTTTGGTACCGGAGTGGATTTATTTGGACTTATAACTGACATAAGGGACCGAGAAAACTTGACACTCAAGGGGCCTACTTCAATTTTTAAAAATAGTTCTTTTACTTAAATGAGCGACCTTGAGTCATCCAACATTTGCCTCGTTTTGGTTAATCTCTCCACTCTAAGAAACTTGTTGATAAGGTGGTCCAGGTTCAAGCCAGAGTAACAAATACGTACAAGATTACAGATCAGCACTTAAGAATTAGGAGCTGAAGAAAAAAAAAAAAGAATTAGGAGCTGAATCTACTAAATGCTTATGCAGTAACAGAGCCAAATTTAGAGTTCAGTTTCAGCAATAGCTACAAAACTAAGCAAGAAAGTTAGACATGGTATTCTTCCACATTCTGACCGCATAAAGAAAGAAAAGAATAATTCTATTATAGGGGTAGAAATTGTTTCTTCTATCTTTCTAGGTTCTTTGGCTGATCTAATGATTAAATTGACATAAGGCAGATTAACAGGAGAAAAACCAATTTAATTTGGTACATATGGGAGGGCCATAAAAATAGACCCATTGCAAGTCAGGCAGTTGAGGCTCATAAACCATTCTGAGCTAAGGAGAAGGTGGTAGGGTCTGTGGGGGTAGGGGTCCCACTCAAGATGAGAAGAGTGGATGTTTGGTAAACAGATGTTTCTCATGCCATGCAGAGACAGTGGGTCAGAGAGAAGAATTTGAACTCCACACCCTGCCCAGCTGCCCCCAGATTACCACACCTAGCCCGTACTCTGTGTAGACATTTCTGGTGATATCTCTCTTCTCGAACCAGGCTCCCTGTCTAAATTCTCAGAGATAATTAAGGAGGAGGTTAGAGCTCTTCTTGAGTCCTTTGGGCTTTGATGATCTTCAGCTCACAAAAAGTCACACACCAAAGTGGCGTGTCTTGGGAAGGCTCATTCTGAACCCCCTCACTACTCTAAGAGGTAGGCAATACTTCTTTTAATAAAAATGTTGACTTTGGTCTTAAATATTGAACATTATTTTGCTGAATAAAACGAGAGAGAAGGAAATATTGCAAAAAACAAACAACACCTGAAAGGACGTGAAGATACAACTGTGGCTTATCAGGGAACGCAAGAAAGTGTAGGTAACTAGGTTATATGGTAGAGGATGGTGGTAGCAGGATTTAAAGCTTAAGAGTTATTAAAGAGGATGTATTGCATGGTGCACTGGGTGTTATACGCAAGTAATGAATCATGGAACTTTACATCAAAAACTAGGGATGTACTGTATGGTGACTAACATAATATTAAAAAAAAAAAGAGTTGGCTGGACCCAATATGCACCCCAATGTTCATAGCAGCAGTGTCCACAATAGCCAAACTGTGGAGGGAGCCGAGATGCCTTTCAACAGATGACTGGATTAAGAAGTTGTGGTCCATATATACAATGGAATATTACTCACCATCAGAAAGAATGATTACCCAACATTTGCATCAACATGGACGGGACTGGAGGCGATTATGCTAAGTGAAATAAGTCAAGCAGAGAAAGACAATTATCATATGGTTTCACTCATTTGTGGAACATAGGGAATAGCAGGGAGATCTAAGAAGAAGGAAGGGAAAAATGAAGGGGGANAGTCAAGCAGAGAAAGACAATTATCATATGGTTTCACTCATTTGTGGAACATAAGGAATAGCAGGGAGATCTAAGAAGAAGGAAGGGAAAAATGAAGGGGGATGTAAACAGAGGGGGAAATGAACCATGAGAGACTATGGACTCCAGGGAAACTGAGGGTTTTGGAGGGGGAGGGGATGGGGAAATGGGCTAGCCCAGTGAAGGGTATTAAGAAGGGCATGTATTGCGTGGTGCACTGGGTGTTATATGCAAGCAATGAATCATGGAACTTTACATCAAAAACTAATGATGTCCTGTATGGTGACTAACATATCAAACAAAATAATAATAATAAATGCAAAAAAAAAAAGAGTTGGTTTGGCCCAGGCTATGACAATCCTTACATGCCATGCTGAGGAGTTTGGATTCACTTGGGAAGGGCAGCATTTGGATGATTTAGATAGAAGAGTAAAATAATTGGATCCATATTTCCAGAAGATAACACCAGGACAAAATGGAGAACTAGCCCAGGCTGCTAGACTTGTTCTTCCCCCAAAATCAAGTTTGAAGAAGCTACAGAGTTAGAGACAAACATGATCTGGGCAACACACACAGACACAGACACAGACACAGACACACACACACACACAGTGAAAAACAAACTCTGAGGACAACAAGGCCTGGCATGAACTGTTGTGTGTATGGATTGCAGGGAACGAGGTGTTATATATGTTGGCACATAGCATACAAATTGCAGGAGAAAAAAACCCCACTCTTACATGTCCTGAGTCTCACACTGGGATGATTCTTGCTGTCCGATTATTACAGAAATTGGAAAGAAGGAGTCATCCTAGGGTAAGTTGCAGATGAAAACAGGTTGACCAGCTGCCTTTGGACACGTACTCCTCAAGAACACCCCCTCCAAAGGCAAAAAGCTGAAGGATCATAAACTAAAAATATTTGCCTGCCAATTCCACATCCCCTTAAAAGTTTAAAAATAAAACACTGGCTAGACGAGTACACCATAACAGAGATAAGTTATCACAGTGGCTCTGTGTTCTTTGGCACACAGGGCTTTGGCCGCATTCTCTCCATTCCAGTGGACCTCACCTGGAGCCAGACCGGGGGGGGGGGGCCCTCCCTTGCCCCTCCCTCGAATACTTTACCAGACATGGGGGTGAGAGCCCCAGAGAAAATGGGGAGAACAACCATGACAAAGGTGACAACGGATGAGCCAGCAGACACCTAGAAGCCTGAAAGGTTGTAAAAGACAAGGAGTTTAGAATAAGAAAATCCTTACAAACACAAAGATGGATAGTTTTCATCCTTAGAAGAAATAGGAATTTATCAAATACCAAACAGTACTATTAAGCACAATGTATAGGAGTTGGGATAAAAGAAGCAAGCCCCGGGGGGAAAAGCAAGATTGATAAAGCTGCAGAACGAATGCTGTGAAGCACCCCATTCAGGAAGCCTCGGATAAAGCCCCGGAAAGGGATCGACCTTCACAAGCAGGAAGGTCAACATCTGGCAACAGGCATCTGGTAAGAAGGGTAAAACTACTGGAGAAGAGGAGTGGCTAAGCTCTGCTCTTCCGTGAGCTGGTCTGCAGGCTGCACACCTCCCCCGGGACTTCTGCACGTTACAGCTGGAGGCTCATGCCCTTTGCCAACCTCTCCCCGTTTCCCTGTCCTCCCCCCAGCTCCCGATAACCACCATTCTACTCTGGGCTTCTGTGACTGCCACTATTTGTTTGTTTGTTTGTTTGTTTATTTATTTATGATTTTATTTATTTGAGAAAGAACGAGATCAAGTGGGGGGCGGGGGGAAGAGGGACAAGCAGACTCTGCATTGCACGCGGAGCTGCAAAGTGGGGCTCGATCTCAGGACCCCGAGATCATGACCTGAGCTGAAATCAAGAGGCGGACACTTCACTGACTGAGCCACACAGGTGCTCCATCCCCTTTTTTAGATTCCATGTACAAGGGAGACCATAGAGTATTTGTCTTTCTGTGTCTGATTTATTCACTTCCTGTAGCGCCCTCCAGAAGCATCCATGCTGTCGAAAACGGCACAGGGTCCTTCTCTCCTAGGACTGTGTTAACTGATTCGCTTGTGCAATCGTTTCACTCTGCGTGTATGTAACATACACATCCGTCTCAGACCATCACATTGTACACCTTAAATATATGCAGCTCTGTCATTTATGTCTCAGTAAAGCTGGAAAATAAAAAGGAAAAAAGGAAATATTTGAGGAAAATAGGATGACAGACTGTTTGTCTTTTCAAATCATGGGTTTCGAATTGACAAGGCATCAGAACCACCCGCCACAGCGACTGCCAGAGCCTTGGGTTCTCAGGTCCGGTGTTGCGCCCAAGAATTGGCATTTCTAGCAAAGTGGAATCCTTCTGGGGGACACACTTTGAAAACCACTGCTTCAAAAGGTGAAAGCTATCTGATTGAAATGGTCTATGGAATACTAAAGAGAACTGAAAAAAATCTGCATGAGAACACATCAAAAGAAAATTGAAGAATATATTCTCCCATGATCATTTAAATGCTTCAGAGATAAAGAGGGACCACCGACAGAGGTAAAAATCAGACCGACAAGGCTGGATCCAAGAAAAAAAATGAAATAATATTTTAAAACCTGGAAGGAAAAGGCAAAACTTTGAATCTGTAATTTCATAGCAACCCAAATTGTTTTGTAAAATAAGGGCCTAATACTTAACTATCTCAGCTGCGCGAGGTCTTTGAAATACTGAAAGACCATCTTAAAAAATGCATTTGGGTCCAGAAGGCTTGTGTCTTCGGCCAGCATCTATGAAATTGTGGCCAGCTAACTTTTCAGCTTGTGAGTAGAGTAGATTCTCAATCCTTCTGCTTCTTGACCCGTGCAAGACAGTGATTGTTGTAGAATGCCCCTCAATTTGGTCATGCCAGAGCAATTTGGTCAACACAGAGCATGTATTATGCAAAACTTCCGATTTATCTGTTTTAGGATTAGGGACAGGTCTGAAGTGTTCACTCTCCCTGCTTCTGTGATAGGAAGGAAGAGTTAGGAGGGCCACTATTTGTAGGATATATGGTCATCCACACCCAAAAGCCAGAGACTCAAACAAAATTTAGAATAAATAAGAGAGTTTATCAAGGTCACCTAACAATAAAGCTACCAAAAAATATGGTACGATCTACACCAGCAGTAAAATGTAGAAAACATAATGCTGAATAAGGTATTTCCATCAGCACTAAAAAAATTATAACATTTCAAAGCACTGACTGAAGAAAAAAGACAAAGATCTCTCCTGAGAAAAAAAAATTTATATTAATTGAAGGAACTTTAACATGGGGAGACATCCCATGATTGGTTGGTATTATTATTAGTTACTAGGTATTATTAAATGATGACTGTCCACATATTATATCATCAGTTCTATGATGTCCTATCAAAATTTCAGGCGCATTGTTCCCCCACGGTCAACATTTACTGATTTATTATTTAACATCCTAGACAATGCAAATGTTGGGTTAATGCTAAGATTTGACAAAGCTTCACTGTGGGTATACAGCTGGGTTTATTTTTGTTTAAACCGTTTAAGTTTAAAAATTAAGGTCTTTTATTTTGAGAGCAGTTCTTGGTTCACAGCCAAATTGAACGTAGTATACTGAGATGTCCCATACCCTTCCTTCCCCCCCACGCACAGCCTCCCCCACTCTCAACACCCCAGCAGAGTGGCACTTCTGTTACATCTGATGAATCTACAGGGACATGTCATCGTTGCCCAGAGTCCACAGGTTACATTAGGGTTCGCTCTTGGCGTTGCACGTTGTAGGGAGTTGGACAAAAGTATAATGACAGGGATTTATCATAATACTGTACAAAGTATTTCCAGGGTGCTAAAAACCCTCTGTGTCTGCCCCCTCATCACCATCCTCCCCCTATCCCCTGCCAACCACTGCTCTTTTTACCGCCTGCACAGTTTTACCTTTTCTAGAATGTTACGGACTTGGACACATGCAGTATGTACCCCTTCCAGATTGGCTTCTTTCACTTAGTAATATGTGTTTAAGTTTACTTCATGTCTTTTCATGGCTTGATGGCTCCTTTCTTTTTAGGGCTGAATAATATTCCATCGTCTATTTATTTATCTATCCATCTACTGAAGGATATCTTCACTGCTTCTAAGTTTTGGGGATTATGAATAAACCTGCTATAAACATCTGCGTGTGGGTTTTTGTGTGGACATAAGTTTTCAACTTTTTTGGGTGAATACCAAGGAGCATAATTGCTGGATTATACGGGAAGAGCGCATATAGTCAGAACCCGCCAAATTGTCTCCCAAAGTGACTGCAGCCTTTTGCATTCCCACCAGCCAGAAATGAGAGTTCCTGTTGCTCCGCATCCTTGCCCCACCTTGCCAGCATTGGGCATTGTCAGTGTTCTGGATTTTGTTCACTAGAATAACTGATTTTTCAATGCTGAACCAGCCTTGCATATTTGAATAAGTCCCCCTCGGTCATAGTATATAATTCTTTTGATACACTGTTGGATTCAATTTGATAACATTTTCTTGAGGATTTTCATATATATGTTCATGAGATATATTGGTCTATAGTTTTCTTCTCTTTAATATCTTTGATTTTGGCGATGAGTTTGATCTATTCTCTCTGCGTCTATCCTCTGATAGAGACTATAGGGAATTTTTCCTTAAATGTTCGATAGAATTCATAAGTAAGCCCATCTGTGCTCAGAGCTTCTCATTTTGGATGATTTCTTCATTATTGATTCAATTTCTTTAACAGATATTTAATCTATTATATACCAATATTACTATCAATTTAATAGATAAGACTTTTCAGATTGTCTATTTCTTCTTTGAGTTCTGGGAGATGTCTTTCAAGGAATTGGTCCGTATCAACTAGGTCATCAAATTTCTTGTCAAAGCGTTGTTCATAATATTCTTTTACTATCCTTTTACTTTCAGGGGGACCTACAGTCCCACCTATAGCAATGTCTCCTTTTTCATTTATGACATTAGTAATTTGTGTTCTCTCTTTTTTCCTTAGGCTGGTTAGGCCCTTATAAATTCTATTGTATTTTGTAAGAACCAGGTTTTGGTTTTATTCATTGTCTCTCGATTTCATTGATTTCTCCTCTCATTTGTATTCTATCTTTCTTCTGCTTACTGTGGATTTAATTAACTCTTCTTTTTCTGGTTTCCTAAACATAAACTTAGGTTACTGATTTTATAGCTCTCTTCTTTTCTAATACGTGCATTCAACACTTTAAATTTTCCTCTAGTCATTGCTTTCCACAAATTTTAATAAATTGTGTTTTAATTTCCCTTAAGGTCAAAATTCTTTTTATTTTCTCTTGTGATTTTTTCTTTGACCCATGTGTTATTGAGAATTGTGTTGTTTAATCTCCATGCATTTTGGTTTTTTTCCCGATATCTTGCTGTTACCGATTTACGGTTTAATTGTGTTGTGGTCTAAGAGCAGATATTGTGGGAGTTCCCCTCTTTTGAATTTGTGAAGGTACGTTTATGGCGAAGATTGTGGCCTATCTTGGTGAATGTCCCATATGAGCTTGAGAAGAGTGTGGGTTCTGCTGCTGTTTGGTGAAGCAGTCCATAGGTGTTAATTTTATCTGGTAATTGATGATGTTGTTGAACTCCAGGTGGATTTTTTGAGGAAAAAACACAATACATAAGTGTTTTTTTCCTCATACCCATCTCTAGGTATCATTTCTATTTCTGCTTTACTGTGGCGTAATCACCACCATGACCGTCTTCTCCCTAACACATTAACAATATCTAAAATACGATCACCAGGGCATCTTTGAGTGAGCAAAGTGCAAAAGTGTTTGTCAATGTTGGCTTGTAAATTAGGTTTTAATATGAGGGCATCCCATTTCCAGTGGAGTTATTAAGGAAATATTGGGAGGAAGGAAACAGTGAATGTTTGATAGTGACATCCCGGTGTAGTATCAGCTGTTATTTGGATTGCAGTGTCAACTGTACATAATTTTACCCAACTGCTCCTGATCTGAGGGTACTCCAGCTGGTTCTCCAGTTAGAAAGGTGGTTGCTCTCTTACTTCACCACTTTTCCTAGTGATAAGTCTGATGGCGTCATTTTCTACCTGTCGGAAACAATGCAGGGAGAACTTGTAGGAGGATTATCATGACAGCACTGTTGAGGCTAGGGATCTAAGTAACTTTTTTTTTTTTAAATAAAAATTTTAACTGAATATTTTAAACTATTTAAAATTTATATTTAACATTATTTATAATTAATACAAATATACAAATCTTGTGACAAATTATTTTTATAATTTATTCTGATATTAATGGAGAGGAAATATTTGGGAAAGACTATTTTACACTAAACTGTTTTGTTTAAAGTTACTGAATGCTTTCAGGCAATGTAGTTTAGAGAATTTTGAACTATCCGTGCAGCTATTTTTAAGAGCGCTGTGAGAATGTATGCTATCAGGCTTTTTGAGCAGGGGTAGTGACAATGGCTGTTACTTTTGAAATCCATCTCTGTCAAGACTGAGTTCCTTGAGAGTAGAAATTTAATGGCAACAAGCTTTTTACCTTTGCCTACTTATCTTTAACCCTGGTAGGTGTTCAATAAAACTTCATTGAAATGAGATGACATCTTGTCATTGGCCACCGGTTCATTCCAGGGGAGCTTGCCATGGAAAAAGGTACAGCTGTTGACTTAAATCAAGATGCTCTTAAGAATTTGTGAACTGATTCGCCTCTGCCAGTAAGACCCACTCTATCAAGCTAAAGGCATCAGTTGCGTACCTCCTGTGTATTTAGCACCCTTAGGTGGGCACACCTACTCAATAATTGTGAGCAGGTGGTATTAGCTGATACGAAAGAGCACGTGTTTTTCCCTCTCCACCTACACACACACGAAGTAGAAAAATAGAGTTCTCCATCATTTTTTTTTCTAACAAGGACATGTTCAGAGGTATTAGTCAAACTTGGAGTCCCTCCAACACTAAAGCTTACGTCTAAATTTAGAACTAATGAGCTCTCTGTATGTACCGGACTGGAAAGCACATATTCTCTCCATTAGCATCAAGCACTTTTATTCGACATAAATCTATTGCCAAAGAGAATATTAATGTTCCTTAGTGTTACTGGCCCACAAAACTCACTCTTTTCTTAACATGCTCGGGAAAAACACAAATATATCCATCACAGAAGACCAGCAAGTGTATAGAGAAAATGGAATGCAGAGAATAGTAGAGATCTCCATCAAATGGGCTTTAAAGGTCTTCTAGGCCAACACTCTTTGACTGCTAGAATTCCTTTCAAAATAACTTTCCTGGGTGATTACCCAGCCTCTAAATACCTCCCCTGCCAAGGTTCTCTGATCCCTCTTCCCCTTTTGCTAGCTCTGATCGATAGTTTCCCTGGCATAAAATCAAAATCCTTTTTGCTACTGCCTCCCAATTAGTTTCAGATATGCTCCTTTGGACACACAGATTGATAACTCTTTCATATGACTTTTTAAAAATGCTTGGTGACAATTACCACATTCTTCCTCTCCAGTTTCTTATCCCCGTGCTTCCCTACCCTCTCTTCTCCAGGCTAAAAACTTCAGTTCATTTACCCTTCCTCATATGCTCCCTTTGCAAGTTGCTTCATCCTCCTGGCCACACTCTTGTTATGTTCCAAATAACATGACTTTCCTAACAAGGGCATCATGACTTTTAAAGGAAGTTAACTGTGGCATAAATGTAATAAGTGGCTGCTGGGGAAGGTACTCAGTCCCCAACAAAGGGTTATGGCTGAAATAAATGACTATTATAATAGTACATTTGACTTGGGAGAGGAGAGGGTTAACCCATGACTATCTTGCTTATAGAATCAAAGGAGGTACTGGTCGCTTTGATGGGATGAGGCTGGGGAGATGAAAAACTTGAGGACACCCTTAAGTATACCTTGGGAGTTTAGTACGGATGATATTGTCATTTTTCTTTTTTTTTTTTTAAGATTTTATTTATTTATTCGACAGAGATAGAGACAGCCAGCGAGAGAGGGAACACAAGCCAGGGGGAGTGGGAGAGGAAGAAGCAGGCTCATAGTGGAGGAGCCTGATGTGGGGCTCGATCCCAGGACCCTGGGATCACACCCTGAGCCGAAGGCAGACGCCCAATGACTGCGCCACCCAGGCGCCCCCAGATACCGTCATTTTTCATCAGAATATAAAGGGTTGAGTAAATTTACCTATAGGAAGGAATGTATAGTACATTGAATATGTTTGCTTAGAGGCGTTTAATAAAATTGCTGGGTAGAAAAGTTTATAGAGCAAATACAATATCTATATACTGGTTTTTAGATGATGGTGATTCCTAAATTTGGAGCAGAGTTCTTTCATCCATGTGTTCTCTAAAACCAATTTGTCCTTTTGAAGCAAAAATCCTTATTTTACACTCTGGGATCTCTGATTCAGGGGAGGTGAAAAAAACCTCTGGCAAATTGATTTGCACAAAACCATAAAGTAATATAGATTTTTAAAACTTGCAGTGCTAATTTTCAAGTTTCTGAGATGAAGACATTGGGTCGGCTGACATACTGTGTTTTCATCTAGTTTTCTTCAGGTGGCTGGATACCCTGAGAATTCAGGCTCCAGACTCCAGGTAGACAGACAATTTCTATTGGAATTTTCTTAGATTTAACCATTGGCCCATTGTTAACTTTACCTGCATATGTATGGTTTCTTGAAAGTTGCTCTTATAATTTAATCTGGTCTGCTTGAAATTTCTATTTCTCCCTCCCAGGCCATCTAACTAATTTTGATTTGTGCTCTATTACAGGTGAATTTTTGGACTTTCTCTCATAGCTTATAATCATATTAGCACTAGTACATTTTGGCCTACAGAATTTCACACCTTTCACTGTCTTAAAAACTTTGCTGATTTCTTCTTATTCAAAGTAATGTTTGTTTTGAAACCTCAAAATGAAAATACATGAAAAACTTAGCCTTATTTTGCATGTGGAAGTTTGAAAACCATGGCCTTACAGGTCAGGATAGTAGCCACCCTGCACAGTACGAGATACTACTGTCCTTTATTATCCAACATTTCCATCTTTTTTTTTTTTTAAGATTTTATTTATTTTAGTTATTTGACAGAGAGAGTCAGGGAGAGAGGGAACACAAGCAGGGGGAGTGGGAGAGGGAGAAGCAGGCTTCCCACTGAGCAGGGAGCCCGATGTGGGGCTCCATCCCAGAACGATGGGATCACTCCCTGAGCCAAAGGCAGACGCTTAACGACTGAGCCACCCAGGCGCCTCCCAACATTTTCATGTTAACTACCTTTAAAGTCCCACCATGCCCAGCTACATTCTTCCTACATTTTTGAACATCAAATTTCTCAATTTGCTCACTGCTCTCTAGTGTCTAGACAACCTAGATGTTTTTACATTTTCGTAAATTCTTACCTCTGTTTGAGAGACCTTTCTCTGCATATATGAAAACCCCACAGCCAACACTGTACTCAGTGATTTTCCTCTGAGGTCAGGAACAAGACAAGGAAACAAGTTTCCCCTCTTCTTTTCAACATAGTTCTGGGGGTTCTGGCCAGAACAAGAAAAGGAAATTAAAGACATCCAAATTGGAGAGAAAAAGTGAAATTGTCTTTGTTCACAGATGATAGGATCTTATCTATAGAAAACCCTGAGGACTCCACAAACACCGTTAGGAACTGATAAGTGAATTCAAAGTTAGGGGATTCAAACTCAACACACAATTCAGTTGCATTTCTATATACTGACAATGAAAAATCTGAAAGAGGAATTATGAAACAATTCAAATTATAATAGCATCAAGAAGAGTAAGATACTTAGGAATTAGCAAAGAAGCTGAAAGACTACAACACAAATTGCAGAAGACAGTTGAAAGACATTCAGGAAGACGGAGATCAAGAAAAACACACCCATCGTGGACTGGAGGACTATGTTGTCAAGATGACAATATTACCTAAGGCAAGCTGCATGTTCAATGCAATCTCTATTAGAATCTCATGACATTTTTTTGCAGAAATAGAAAAACCCATTCTAAAATTCATGGGGAATCACAAGGGACACCAAACAGCCAAAATAATCTTAAAAAAGAAAAGGGGTGCCTGGGTGGCTCAGTTGGATGAATACCTGACTCCCGATTTTGGCTCAGGTCATGATCTCGGGGTCGTGAGGTGGAGCCCCTAGCCGAGGTCCGCTCTCAGTGGAGAGTCTGCTTGAAATTCTTTCCCTCTGTCCCTCCCACTCTCATGCTCACTTTCTCTCTGTCTCTCTAAAATGGATAAATAAATCTACAAAAAGAAGAAGAAGAAAGCTGGAGGACTCATACCTTCTGACTTCAAAAATTACTCCAGTAATTTGATTTTTGATTACTACAGAATCAAAACAGTGTAGTCCTGGCATAAAGGCAGATACACGAGTCAATCTAACAGAACAGGGATCCAAGAGATAAACCCTCACATGTGTAGTCAAGTGATTTTCGACAAGGATGCCCATACCATTTAATAGGAAAAAGGTAATCTTTGTAACCAGAGGCTCTGGGAAAGCTAAATATCCGACACTGGATTTGGTTGCTTCTAGTTTTCATCAGTTGTGATAAGAAAATGCGAAACATAGGGCAAAAACTTCACGACACTGGATCTGGCTGGACTTCTTGGCTGTGACACCACAAGAAAAAATAGACAAATTTAACTCCAAATTTCTGCACCAAAAGACAAAATGAACAGAGTAACGAGGCAACCCAAAGAATGGGACAAAATACTTGCAATTCCTATATCTGATAAGGGATTAATATTCTCTCTATTTATTACATTTTGCTTATCTATATCTCTACAAATAAACACTGGGTTCCTTACATGTTTTGGCCATGTATTAATTGACTCAATCTTTTATTTAATTTGCCCTAAGGTTACTAAAAATTTAAAAACAGTTACCGAATTGAACTCTCTACAAGCAATCTTTGACAAAATGGTGGAGTAGATAAAGTGTCTGTTTTGTCCACTTCACTTCCTAAATACCCTTTATCTCTGCCCAGATGCCCCGAGATCTCAGGGTGTCAGTGAGCACATCATACTTGCTCGGTCTAGAGGCCCATCTTAACTATATCTTGTCAGCAATTCTTTTCTTTGTTACCTTGCTTTGCCACTACCGCAGGGTAGGGATTCACAAGATACCTCTCTTGGGTCTAATTTCTGTAATGTGTGGTCACTTTATTCATGATAATAAAATATTAATACAAAAACTGAGCACATTTTTATGGAGGAATTACACTATATGCTTATCTGATTTAATTCTGACAATAACTGGATGAGATGGATTACAGTGCTCCATCATTTTACGGATGAAGCCCCTGGTACTGAAAAGAGTGTGTAAGTTACCCAAGGTTATGTCTGCTTCAGTCTGGATAGCCCGAGTTCTTGGTCATAAGCTCTGGAATAAGATTAAGGAGAAGAGGCGGGGTGGAAACCTGTGTGGGTCAGTTGGTTAGGCTTAGTGGGGTCATATCTCAGGAGTCCTGGGATCAGGACCCATGTTGGGCCCTGCTCAGCAGGGGGTTTGCTTCTCCCAGGCCCCCTGCCCCTCCCCCCGCTCATGCTCTCTTTCTCTCTCTGTTTCAAATAAATAAATAAAATCTTAAAAAAAAAAATTAAGAAGAACGGAGGGCCTTTTAAGAACAGCTTTCCACCCAAAAAGCCCATTTTAATTTTAAGAATTCTAAGATTTTGGCAAGCCTACGAAAGCAAGGCTTGTGGGTGGCCATCCACTGTATTTCTGCGAACTAATCACACCTGAGGTACTTTCAAAAGAAGGAGGGCTAGTTGTGAAGTAGGTTTGAATGGGAAGAAAAAAACAAGTTTATCATCTTGCAGCTCTGAAAATAATGATAATCTTCAGGAGTAGACTGCATTACAAGTCTGTGGTGAGTGAGCGTGCGTGCCGAGAGTGATGTGTTTGTTAATAGGAATACGTTGTTTAACATAGGCAGTGATTACAATCACGCTCTTTAAAATGTTCTCGTACTTACAAAAATAATTTAAAAAGTAATAATGACTTTTAATCTTTCCTTGAATTTTTTGACACCACTGCTTTACTGTGTTATAATTGGTGAAACATCTTTGAAATTATGCGTAACTCAATACTCTAAAAATCATTGTTTGCCTAGACTTTGAAACGCTCAGTACTGTCATTTAAAAAATGGCTTTGTGTTTAAATATGAAAATTTGCAAGCAATTAGTTTTTTTAGTGGACTAATTGCTGTTGCTATTTAAAACTAGAATTAAACAGCACAGCGACTTCAATTTGAACAGGAAGACTTAGTCTCTAACATAAATAAATTTGTAGGACATTTCCTAGGGCGATTCTAGCTGTTTTCCCCTATGCACACATTACCTTAGTCAACTTATACAAAGGGCTATTGGGCTGATGATTAATAATCTGAGATTTCTCTAAAAAAGCTTCAGTGCAATTGATCTAGAAGACACAGTGCTGTCGATTGGGTCATTGATTTTTAAACTTCACATTCCCTTCCACACGGCCAAGTTATTAATCAGTTGCAATGGCTCCACTGGAGATATGCTAATTAATAAACCCTACTGATTAACTCCTTGATATATCCTTGACCCAATTATCATTACTGCAAAATTTTTAAAGCCCTTCATCATATTGTACAAGTAATCTATAGAGTTCGATAGCCACCAAGAAGCATGCAACACCATTATTTTTCAGACATAAGGGGAATGACCTCCATTTGGATAATATCAAACTTGGTCCTAGGAGGTTCATAAAATGAACAAGGAAAAGTCATTGCAGTTCATGTGTTTACAGAGGTAAAGAAACAGCCCCTGAAGTGAGAGGGCGCTGGCTTGGGCATTGGGAGATGTGGATTCTTTTACTAAGACCCTGCGATCTCATGCGAACTCCAGCAAGAAGTTAATCTCTCTGTGAGACGCATTCCTTAGTGTGAAAACTGAGTGCAGTGCACAATATGATTTCTAACCCACTGGCAAACTTTGACCCAATCCTGGAGCAGCTTGTGATCCTGCACCCCCAGAAAACTTCCGTAGCAACAGAGCTGGGGTAATCATTACCGTTGCTCAATGTTTTGATTCTTTGCAACAGATACCAACTGTGGCAGTCTAAGCTGTGAAGGAATTTGTTGTGCAAATATTGGACAGTCCACAGAGTTTTCCGGAGGGTTAGAATCTGCACAGCCAGAAACGCAGGCACACATGCCACAGCATGGCCTAGTAAGGACATGGCTGCAGCTGTTACCCCGTCCCCCTAGGACAGGACTCTCAGAGTCACTGCTCATGCCACTTCCTCTACTGTACCCAGAAATCACAGGGTCTCCATTGCAGAAAGTAGATCAGGCTCCAAGACCCTAGAGGTCTACACTGTAACACTCTGACTGAGCCTTAGAAGCGGTCTACACAGCACTCTAATGACCACAGTTACCTCCAGCATGGTGGGATCTGCTGTTTCATATGGCTCAAGCTGGAGGGGCCCTTTAACTCATGTTGTACCTGCTCAAAGTTATTTCTGTTCCAGGCCCTTCTCCAAAACAGCAACCCTCCCAGGCCCCTGACAGTGGGTTGGAGTAGTATTTCTGGTTTTAGACTGCACTGGCTCCCAAAGAACCGGATACAGAGAGCAGAGTGCTTCCTTCTTTGTGGCAAGGTATACATGTGTTCTTTACTTTCAAGAGGGTGTCGCACCTGAAGCTAATGTAACATTGTGCGTTGACTATGCTCAAATAAATAAATAATAAAGGAATTAAATTAAATTTAATTTAACAAAAAAAAGTGATATCACAGAATGTTCCTGTATACTGGGCTCCTGAACTCCTTACCAACACCTGAGACGCCTTAATCTTGAGTGGAACTTACTTCCCACTGTTGGGTAGCAGAATGTATCACCCCAAGACATGCCACTTTGGCAGAAGGACTATTTAAAGCGGAACAGAACTGAGAAGAAACAGATAGAAGAAAAGCTCTGTGTCCTCCCCTGTCAATCTGTAAAGGTGTCCCGCTCTCCCCTTCACTACCAGGAAGGACAGAAGTTAACCCCTGGGGACATCTTCAGATCCTGATCAGCCCAGATATGGCCCAGAGGAGTCTACACAGCAAACCTCACTAAACTCGGTCCCTAGAGGCTCGCCTCCCTATAATTTGCTGCCCAAGGAACTCAAACTTCTTTTCCTTTGTCTTGTCACCTCTCTACGAATGTACTGTTCTTTTGCTAAGATGTTCTGTAAGCTCCAGTTCTAACCCCCCATTGGATTACTCATCTCTGAGTGTGTCTGTGTGTATGCACAGTGCACGTGTAATAATCTCTTTGTTTTTCTCCGTTTAGTCTCCTTTCAGTCTAATTTATGGCCGCCCCAGTCAGAGAACCTTGTCTACCTCATTATTCGTCTTTGTGGTAATTGCTTACCATCTCTGTGCGGTCTTTCTCCAGACAGGTCAAGCAGTGCCCGCATGGCTGCCCGTCTACCTCCCACTCCCACTCGTGCGTCCCTTGTACGTCACCCGGACCGCAGATCCCCTTGTTGCCACCTGGCATCTGCCATTTTAGAATCCTGGTGCTGAAGCTCACGGGTGCCAGGGAGCTCATGCTCTGCTCTCGTGCTGGCCCATGGGGCAGCCGACTGGGAGATGGTCCCCAAACACACACACAGCCCCTGGGGAGCTTTCTAGCTTCCAGGGCTGAAATGTTCCAGGGCCCTCCTGAGACACAGAGCAGCTGGCAGGTTCTCTGGCTTTGTGTAAGAAATCCTTTCTAACATGACCGCCCCCCGGAGTTGTCCTACTCCTTGCTCCTTACTCCGCCAAGCCCATGCTGGCATCTCCACCTTAATACCTGGACGCTAGCCCTTCTTGTTCCCCCGCCTCATTAGGTAATTGACAAAAACTGTACATTTTTAAGGGATAAGATGCTACGTTTCAGATCCATATATGTTGTGAAATGATTACTACGATCAAGTCGATTAATACGTTCATCCCTTACAGAGTTAGTACTTTCTTTTTGTGGTGAGAACACTTCAGATCTGTCCTCTTAGCAAATTTCAAGGGCACAACACAATATTGTTACAGACCATCATTGCACCGTACGTTCGATGGCCAGAGCTTATCCATTTGATAACTGAAACCTCATACCCTTTGGCCAACATCTCCCACTCCCAGCAACCACCAGCCTATGTGCTGTCTATACACACAAGAGAGTATCATGAACTTTAAAAAGAAGGAAATCTTGCCATTTGCAACAACGTGGATGAACCCGGAGGACATTACGCTGAGTGAAATAAGCCAGTCACAGAAGGACAAAACCGTCTTATGTCACTGGTATGTGGAATCTAAGAACATGGCACTCATAGAAGCCATTGTTTCTTTTAAACTTGAAGCAGACAGATGTGGCGGATGAGTTCTTTACTTCTGTGACTCAAGCTGTCCGTACTCAACTCCGCTGTGAGGCTGTGCGGAAGCTGAGTAGAGAGACACTCTTTTAATAATATACATTTGTCATCAGTATTATCCTTCTTACTAATATTTTAGGGTCCTTTCAATGTTCCCCATTTTCCCCCCTTTTTACGCTGCATTCCCACAGGTCCTATGATTCTCTCTTTTACCTATTTCTGAATGAATTTCACACATCAAAGAATGCCTGCTCTTGCTTAGAATTTCCGCCTGAGTTGACAGTATGGTGAGGACTGACACCAAGAAAATCTTCCTCCTTTCTACAAGAAAGCAGCGATGGGACCCTCGTTTGTTCCCAGACTGGCAGGGGGACAGAGATGATCTTTGTTTTTCCTCCCTCTCTGGGGTTCAGTGGTTTTAGACAAGGCTCGTTAGCCCTGATTCAGGTCCCAAGAGCTATTACTGCAGAAGTGATTACAGAAGGAACATGCATTATTGCTGTGGTCTGGCGAGTGAAAACCAACCTGAAAATGGCGTTTAGATTAGCAAACATGGAGAGAGAAGACTGGAAGACTCTTGAGAAATGAAGGACAGCTGGTCAAGAAGGGCCATGGTCAAAGACACACCATATGGCAGGCACAGATTTGAAAAGGAAAATCTTTTATCCAGGAAGATGGTCTTTTTCTTTCCTCCTACTTCTGCCTTATACCAGCAAGAATTGTAAATGCCTTGCATCCATTATACAGGTCTTGCTTTTAGCCCCTTCCCCCTTCAGGATCTCCTTTGTGTGGATCCGTGACCAGGTGGTCGGCTTGCTGGAGTTAAGTGGCCCTGAGGCTATTAGACTCAGGCGTCAAGGCCACGGCCTTCAAAGCGAGGCCCCCACGGCCCCCACCGCTCCTTTGCAGCCGCTCTCTGTCACTCATTTGGCCTTGGGTGCTTGATATACAGGACAATACCTTCTTTGACACTTGACAAAGAGAACCCATTAAACCAAAGCTCCCGGAGTGTTGGGTTATTGGATTTGAGGAAACTCGCCACTCCAAGGATTTAGGGGTCTCCTTGGAACCCTTTCAAAAAACTAAGCAGCAGCTGAGGTTCCTTTGAAAAGCAAAATGGAATTCCCGAGGCAAATACAAAGATAAGCCCCAGAGTCCTGCTCACCCTGTTTTCTGAAGAGTCTGAACCGTCCCGCCTCTCTGCCGCTCTCCAGGTCACCGTGTCGCAGGACAGGCCCTGTACCGGAAGCAGAAATGAGCAGTCTGTGCACATATATAATTCATATCACATTTACTACGGAGAAACAAAGCACCTCTGCCAGGCATTGACATCGACGACCCCGCTGCAGCACGGCCCGGCCCCTGGGACCAGGCAGCCCCTGCTTAGCTGCTCCGATGGTCTTCCCGCAGGCACAGGGTGTCCTCCCCTATGAGGCCTTTGCACAGGCGTCCCCTTAGCCTTCCCCACACCGCGCCCCCCTTTCATTGCAGAACCTTATTGTCATAGCCTCACGGGGCTGGACACAAAACCACCCGCCTGCAACACTAAGGAAGGGTTTTTCTATCTTAAGACTTTTTAAAATTACTTTTTAAAAAAAGATTTGTTTATTTATTTTAGAGAGAGAGAGAGAGAGCGAGCCAGCAGGAGCAGGAGAGGCAGAGAGGGAGGGAGAAACCCTCCAGGGCAGAGCCCAACATAGGGCTCAATCTCACCCCATGACCTGAGCCGCCACCAAGAGTCAGACACTCCACCGACCACAGGAGCCGGGCGCCCCTGTTTTGTGACTGTTTTCCAAGGTTGCTCTGCAAATGCATATGAAATCAGTCTCAAAACGCCGCACGCCCATCCTAGGCCTCTCCTAAAGGTAAAGCCTGAGAAGAGGCAGAGCCAAGCCGTGTTCCCATTGACGTGCTGAAATGGCTTTGTACCGAAAAATTTTCCTGATAGTAAAATTGCTGACAAAGGCTTATGCTCATTTATAAACCGTGTTTTACAGAAACTGAAATTCATTTCCTTTTCTTCTTCCCTCCAAAGGACTCTGGCGAAGTTAATAGAAAAAAAAAAACCCACCTTGTAAGACAGAACCGATGTATTCATTATTAATAAGACCTGAAAGGCGAAGACCCATGTGTTAATCTTTTAGTAAACTGCAAATGTTTCCATATGCGCATTTATGAACTGCGAGTGCTTTGATGTTTGGCAACTGTTACAGAAGAGATGAGAACAGAAAAGAAAGAATCAAGATAACAAGAATATAAAGAATTTGGGGGGAGAAAGTATGGTGTTTCTGGAGGTCTTCTCCTTTTGCAGTAAACACTGACATCTTCGTGGATGATCACTGAACTTTGACTGAAACATTACTCATGTCAAGAAAACTTTATAAGGTGAAGTACCAAACTGGTCGATTATCCAGCCGCTTAAGGACGAGGGTAAAGGCTCACAGGTATCAGAATGGTGATTTTCAAGACATTAAGAAATGAATTCTTCCCTCTTATTACTATAGAAACAAGAGACTCTTCTGTTTATTAACGTCATAAACACACATGTACGCAGAATGAGAGTCACACCAGGGGCCTAAGTAGAGGCAGATACTGAATTAAAGTTCAAGAGCTCGGAGCAGGATTTCACGTCACTCCCTGGAAGGTAGATGTGGTTCAATTTAATTGTAGGTCATTCATTTTAATTAGATTGTCATGGGAAATTAAAGGATAGTTTTGCATTAGTGCATGTGCTGCTCCAAGACTTCAAATGAAATTAGAATTCTTCTGGCGTGCGGGGGAAATGGTTCCTGACTTAAAAGGTCAAAATTAGTGTCATAGGGACTTTAGAGCGATTGATAACCAATAGCTTTAACCATTACGATGATCACCGAAGATCAATTATGGGTAGATTGAAAATGGCTAAATGTTGTTCTACTTTCATTTCATGTCTTCCATGTAAGAATCTGTTTCCTTTCAATTTCCTAAAGCCTTTGTCCCTGGGATTAACTCTGTATGAGTGATTTCCTAGGTTTTCCTGTTTTCACAACAAATTCTAAAATATCTTTTATTTTTAATTTGAAAAAAAAATAGATTTCATTCTTAACCTGTTCTTGTGGCTGTTAAACTGAGGCATATTAACACAATTTTTTTTTAAGTTTATTGGAGCTAAAGTCGATTCGAATCGGGCTGTGCCAAAGAGGATGTTGTTGGGTGTCCGTTGCCAGCAGGAGCCAGGGAGAGACGGGCAGAAAGCGTGCAGCAGAGCAAGGAAATTATTGATGGGCTGCGGCTGAAAGCCTAGTTGGTGGCTCGTGACGGGATCCTGGATGCTCTGACTGCGTAACCTTGGGGCATCTATAGGCCTAGGGACGGGTTGTTTTTACCTTGGCCACCACAATTTGAGAACCACCTCTGTCTAAGGGTCTCCTTGTTCAATTTCACAGAGCTTATGTGCAACCATTAAAGCCAACTTTTAAAGGAAAGCGTCGAACAGTATGTATTCGACGATCCCACCAGCAGGACAAAATAATAGAAACATGTTATTAAGAATAGAAATGGTAAATATAAAAAATATAAAATCCAGGAACTCCGGAATGTGCGGAGGATTATCTCACTGACTGGGGAATCTCCCATTTGCATCCTGGCTCATTTAAAGCATTTGATCGGTGATATATTTTATCTACTTACTTGCTCAGAATTTCCTTCTGCACTTGTCCTTCCCGTAAGCTCGTCATCTAAATAAACACGAGTATGGCTTCTTTGTAAATCCTCATGCATTTATTTTAGAAGTAAACTTGAGGCTGCACTTCAGCAATTACACTTTCTAAGTCAGCAACATGTATTCTTTTTTGGCTGTGGCTTGGGCCCAGCCTGAGAGCCTCAGTTGAAAGTCTCAAAAGAAACGAACGGAGTAATAATTATATTACTTAAAAATGAGTGGAGTGATTCTTAGCTGATTACTTCCTACAAGCATAACTAATCTAATGTTTCGCTTCCCATGCAATAATGGTTAAAATGCTAATTGTCAAGGCCTTATTAAGACTTAATTGTTATTTGCCTCAGCTGGGCTCATTAATCATTAGCCATCTGACTTCCCCTATTGGAAGAGAGAATCTTTACTTAGTGGGACTGAGGAGGACCTCATGCCAGCGTCTGCCCCCTTCCCTGGTTCTCTCTCTGTCTGTTGTAGGGTCTCAAATCTCAGGGTGCGAAGGAGGATGGGAGAGGGAGGTCATGGATCGGGAAAATAAAGACCGTGATGTTAGTACACTGTGCGCGGACACACATAGACCTTTCACTATTGCACCTCGTGCCCCTGGGTCTGAGAGGTGAGCGTGCTAGACGCAGCCCTTTCTACGAAGCTGCTGACCCAGCACAGCCCTTCGCTGCATTTCCTCCAAGGAATACAGAAGGAGACGCAGGTGAACAACGCGGCTGGCACAGACTCAAGACGGAGAGGTTCTGAGACCCCGCTTGTTTTCTACAGGAGACACAGATAGGGCTGCACTTTTGTGCACCCTGGCTCCGCCCCCGCAACGGCTCCGCCCCATGCAACGGCTCCACCCCCCGCCACCACACCCCGAGCCTGCCCTGCTCACTTGCACTCCTCAGCCTTGAGTCTGTAGTCTGGGCGCTTCTAATCATGGTATCAAGCTTTTTCACTGATGGACACTTCTCAGGGGAATAAAATGACTACAATTTTTTTTTCGTATGAACTCTCCCAATTCTGTCTCATTACTCCTTATCATATCCTTCTGCACCTCATCTATCTCTCTTTGCAGTGTTCACACCCAATAGATATTTGTAGACATTTATTATGTCTTTCCCCGGTCGTCACTTAGGAGAGTTATTCATACAGCATTCATTTAAAATGTCTTCATAAATCAAGGCAAACAGCTCCTTCATCATCTTCATTGCTTTTCCCTAAACTCCTGTCGGGTCTTCGCGTGTCTCGCACACACAATTAGGAATCCAAAGGCCAAATAAATACTCTAATAGACGGGCACACCAGATTCATGGGGAAAATGCTTTGATTTTTTTCCTTGTTCAAGGCGACGGTCTTCTGGTTGCAGTTTTAAATTTCATGAACTCCCTGAAAAGAATCTACCGTCCTGTCACGTATGAGACTTTTAATTCCCACAATCACATGGTTGGTTAGACAGGCAAGAGCTTTTATTCCCAGTTTAGAGATAAAGATGCTCAAACATAAGCCACGGAAATGATGGTGGGAGACACTTTCTATTGTACTTGAGTTCATGTCAATGTATAAAAATACATACATTAATACTTTTTTTTAGTAAGTTGAATCATTTGAAAATATCTGGGTAAATTTAACAGAACCAGAGGATTGTAGGAATGACAAGCTTTTATATTATTTTTTGGAGCCAGTAATATTTTTGATAAAAACAGTTCAAAGCCACATAAAAGCCAGAATAATTCTAAAACCAAGAGTCTGCCACAGCTTAAGGAAACGCCTTTCTTACCATTTCTTGACATACACTATTCCTTTTATTTTGAAGCACGCCTTATCCCTTAAAGTTCTTGCTCTTGTCCTGCTATGGACTGAATGTGTGTGTCCCCCCAAATGCATGTGTTGAAACTTAATCCCCAAGGTTATGGTGTTAGGAAGCAGGACCTTTGGGAGGTGAGGAGGGCGGGATTCGTGCCCCTATAAAAGAGACACTAGAGCGCCCCCCCACCCCTCGTACCATGGGAGGACACAGAGAGAAGACAGCTGTCCGGACCTCTAAAAAGGGCCGTCACCAGAACCCAAACATGTTGGGACCCTGATCTCAGATTTCTGGCCTCCAGGCTGGGGTAGTCTGTTACAGAAGCCCAAAGAACTCCCACACCGTCCCTGTCCCCAGATACACACACACACACACACACACACGCATGCACACACGCACATGCATGAATGCAGCCTAAGGCACCTCACATTTCCTTTAAGTAGTGCAACCCCAGCTCTGGACATGTTAGGAGGAAATGGAGGACGGAGAAACCAACACCTCACTAAGGGAGAGAAGACGAGGGTTTAAATCTCCACTCTGTCACCCACTGTGCCAATGTTCATTTTTTTTTCTCCTGGAAAATATTTGATAACATGGTTATGGTATAAGGTTAAATAGAAGGATATTCAAAGAGCAACTTTCAAATCTCTGAATATCATGAGACAAATTTTATTACAAATTATACAATTTTGAAAATAAACTGGGAGACGCCGCTCTATAATTCTGTGAACAGTGCATCAAAACATTACTGTGTGGACCAACGGGAATGCCCATACACTGCTGGGGAGAGTATCCATGGTACAGCCACGGTGGGAAACTATTTCAGAATATCTGTAAATGTGCACGTATGCATGTTCTAAACCCCAGCGACCCCATTCCTAGGAAAGTACCTTACACGTATGTATTCTGTTCACCAAAAGACATATACAGCAGGGTTTAGATCAATCCTATTTTTATTTTATTTATTTATTTATTTATTTTTTAAAGATTTTATTTATTTATTCGACAGAGATAGAGACAGCCAGCGAGAGAGGGAACACAAGCTGGGGAGTGGGAGAGGAAGAAGCAGGCTCATAGCAGAGGAGCCCGATGTGGGGCTCGATCCCAGGACTCTGGGATCACATCCTGAGCCGAAGGCAGACGCTTAACGACTGAGCCACCCAGGCGCCCCCAATCCTATTTTTAATAACCCAATGCTAGAAATAACTCAGTAACCATTCTACCGTGCCAACATTTATTGTCAAACATGCTAGTTTGACTGAGGCATTGGCATCCAATGAGCTTAATTCAACTGCAAATCCTAAACTGTGGTACGAGCCCATCGGTACAGATACAGAAAGGACAGGCAAGTCAGGGACCCAATGTGACTTTCCCATGCTGATGTGAGCAATAGGACTTTGTTGTTGACGGTACCCAAACATCCTTCCTTTTCTTACTCTGGAAGATGCTATTCAACTGAATTTGCATGTATCAAAGCAGAACACTTGTCTTTCCCAAACTTTAAGGCTGAGCGGTTTTCAGATGAAGATAAATGAAATGCTCCTGGACATTCTGCTAGCCCTTTGGATTTAGGTTGGACAGGTCCTCACTGGTAAAAAGGAGAAGACAAGAAAAAGGAAAAGGAAAAAAAGAAACTCTATGTTTATTTACCTTGACTAATACCAGTGGCTACTCATCTTCTAAACAATGACAAAAATACCTCCTGCAGTGAGAAAAATTATTTTCTCCGTATACATAAGGAATAAAAACACAACCTATTTGATATTTTCATTCAAAAGTAACAGAAGGACATTTTAATTCCTCTAGGATAAAACATTTTCAAACTAACATCTAAATGCTAAATTTATCCACTGAAATTTTAACCAATTATAGTTACTCTATACAAATAGCTTTACATCTTCAAAATGAGGACCTAAAGCCCCCTCCAGTTGAAACGCTAGTTTTTCTGAACGGCCTCAAATTTCAAATTGTTAACCCACAGTTACAGTTGTGATGAAAATTCCTCACTGATATTCTGACAAATTAGTTTATGTAAATATAGTCCATTTTGTTCTCTCTTCAAGTAAATACTAACACATAAACAAAACTCCCTTTTATGTAAAATATGTGTGTATGCACGAATGTGTTTACGCAGAGGAGAAGGTGGAAGGAAAAAATTCAAAATATATAGTATTTTTACTGCAAGTTGAAGGCATAAAAAGTTATTAAAACATCCACTTAGGCAAGGACATACTAGCTAACATAAAGTAAATTAAAAATACTGCAGCTAATTGTTATTAAACACCAGGCATAACACTAATTCTGTGCTACGGAAGCGCCTGGCCATCTGTGGCCACGGAGGAGTGGCAACGTGGCTAGTTCACACTGAAATGTGCTAGAAGTGTAAAATACACACCGGGTTTGGAAAACGTAGTGTGAAGAAAAAGTAAAGTATATCAATAATTTTTATTCTCATTACATATCAAATGATAATACATATTGAGTTAAAGAAGACAAATCAACTTTATTTCATTTGGTGTTTTTTTCTCCTGTTTTTAGCACAGCTCCTGGAGAGTTTGAACTTGTGTGTGTGGCTGCCAGCCTGTTTCTATGGGACGGTGCTGTTCGTGCTTCCCTCCTTGTATAACAAGCTCACGGGACAGGCGGGGGAGGCACCTGTGGTCACGTGTCCTGAGGGCTGGGCTCAGCCATCTACCTCTGGCCCTTGTGGCTCCTGGGCTCGCACAAGAAGTAATGCCACGGTGCTCTCATCAGCACCGTGATTCCTTTAATCATGTAATTGTTGTACAGCGGCATATTTCTTGTACTAGAATAATTGTGTCTGATTGCTGAAATCAGAATCAGACAACACAGACTCTAGTCACGCCTTGCATGAGATACCTGTGTCGTTTTGTAATATTCCGAGTACAGGTCCACACTGGCGATGTTGTTAGAAATAGAACTCCCTCCACCAACACATCACCCTTAAAAGCAGCTACCAGTCTCCCCCAGATTAGCCTCTTCCTAGGATGACGGGTGACAGGACATCACTTCCCCTCAGAGGGACCCTTGTGTTGACAAGTGTGGCCTGGCTCACTGTGCCCAAGTAGACTGTTCCTCCCAGATCTGCCCGGTCTGAGGTTGGCACCCCCAGCTGAAGGGATGTTGCCTGCTAAGTGCTCCCTGCCAAAGCCCTTCCCGGGAAGGTCCTGGCTGCAAACGTTCCTTTGCCTCTTTGAGGGACGCTCAAGGGGGTTTTGAGTTCTAGAACACGGGTCAGACTGGCCAAGGTCGTGCTGAGGTTGTCCTGCAGTTCAATTTTTCTCTCTACTCAAATCTTCTTCATTGATTTCCTCCCACGTTGCTCCTCACAGTCTTTCCCGATAAAATCCCGTAAACAAATTTCAGTCTTTGTGTCCTGTGGAAACACATCTAAAACAGACAAACTCGGAGTCACGTAGCAGTAGGAGACTGCCCAGGTGCATTGTTGAGTGACTTAAATACTGTCATACTTGGGACACTGACCTCCCATTACAGGTTGGCTCCTCAAGGTCACCCTAAGATGAGATCGGCCTTCTCTACAGTCACACCGTTAACAGAATCCAACAAAAGCTGAGCGGTGCAGTTGCTTGGGAATGACATTGTTCCGATTCTTCCTTCAAAGACGGTGGGAAGAAGGGAGGATTTATCACCTCCACAGGCACCTTATGCCAGGGTGCTCCACGTGGATGACATCTCCCTGCGGCATTACAGAAACTTCGAGAATCTGGATATTTGGCCTATTTGTCCTCAGTTGGCCTCTTCTGAGAATCACTGTTTTTTTTTTTTTTTAAAGATTTTATTTATTTATTCGACAGAGATAGAGACAGCCAGCGAGAGAGGGAACAAGCAGGGGGAGTGGGAGAGGAAGAAGCAGGCTCATAGCAGAGGAGCCTGATGTGGGGCTCAATCCCATAATGCCGGGATCACGCCCTGAGCCGAAGGCAGACGCTTAACTGCTGTGCCACCCAGGCGCCCCCTGAGAATCACTGTTAAATCAGATGCTTTGGGCCAGTTTTCCACTACTGGAACGTGGTCACTTCTTTCACATACTTTCAGCATCTTATTTGGGGAATTGAAAGCTCATAGTCATTGCAGATGAACTAATGCCTGTCACCCCAGCTTAAATTGTTGATTGCCATGTTTTCTCATCTTATGAATCAGAAATTGATTCCCTTGCTGACTTCTGAGGGTCAGAAGTGCAGCCTCTCACATCCTGCCTGGGAGTGCCATCTCTGTCATTCCTGATTGCTCTCAACTGAGCTCTGGGCTGGAGAGGCACTTCGTCCCATGAGATCCTCATCAGTAGTAAGTTATTTTGGTGAATCATCTGATTTGTCCTGTCTCATTTTCAGAATGCAGTTTATACTCAGGCAGTAACAGCTAGGCTTCCCAACGAATTTTTCAAGAGGAGAAAGGGAAAGAGCTTTTCCCACCAGAGCTGTTTTGTACGACAGGCCAAGACCTGTTCAGAGACAAGCTCTGCTCTCTGTCCCTGAGACCCTGCCCTAGCGGCGTCAGTGTGTGTGGCTTTCTGCAGTCCTCCCAGCTCACCAATGCCTAACCAGGGAGTTTCTTTGGGTTGTGTCCTACCTCAACTGAAGACTAATGGGGCAATCAAAAGTCCTCTCTTCTTCCGAATAAAAAAAAGCTAGTGATCACTGGTCCAAGCATCTGATAATGAAGAGAAAATCAATAGAGTGGTTTCCCCTTGTAAACACAGGTGTAGACACACGCTTACAAAGGAAGTGCATGTTGATCCCACTAAATCTTCGACAGGCTTCAGGGTCTGGAATTTTTTTAAGTCTCGCTTTGTCTCCTAGAAAGTTGGTCCCCTAAGGAGTGCTTAAGGCTAGGTCTAGAGTGGAGAGAAGATAGATGACTGGAATACTTCATGCAGTGCGGATTGGGGGAGTCCAGCAAAACCCATCCATTCTCTGCAATTTTCTCTGATCCTTGCCCAATGAGGTTTCACGCTGTGGCTTATGCAATTGCTCTCAGAATGTGGTCCCAAGGTTTCTTAGACATATCTATGTGTGCTCACCATCTTCTCTGCCCAGTGACCATCCAAGGTTCAGAAGGTCTTTGAGTCCAGTTGGTCAAGGTCACTGCCATCAGTTATAGGAAATCCCTGATAATAGCACTGTCCTTCATCCTCTTCCATAGGCTAGAAAACTGGAATCCCTCTAAGCTGTTCCTTTTCCCTTGCTTACCACATGAATAAAAACTCTCCTGATTTATTTCTCCTATACATCTCTCAAATCCCTCAACTTTTCTCCATTTCTTCCACTGCTACCTGAGTTTGAGCCTTCAGCTCTAGTTTCTCTCTTCCTAACCCATGACCCTTTCCAAAACTTCCCTCACTTACAGTCAGAGCATCTGTCCCAAAGATGTTCAAGATACTCTTCTCCACTGTTTATAAGCTTTCATGGTTCTTCATTGCTTTTAGAGAAAAATAAAGCACAATTCCTAACTTGTGTTCCCTGTTTGCTCATTAGCCTCACCTGGTGTCTCTGCTCCCCACCCCTCACTCCTGCAGTGCTGGCCTTCTTGGTGCATACCTGGGCACACCATGCTCGCTTCCGCTGTGGGACCATTTTCCCCTCTGCAGGTGCTGTCCTGAAACCCTTAGCTAGCTCTTCCTCACTTGTCCTTTACACTTTAGGACACACATACACCCACGGAAGCCTTTCCTATCCTGGTGAGTCTTCTTCGCCACCACACAATTTCACATAATAATTGTTCTTTCCGTTGACAACATTTATCTCACCTTGTAATTCTACAGCCTGGACAGGAACTGCAGGAATAATGTCAGTCTTCTCCACTAGACTGCTCTTCATGACAGCGGGTAACAAGTCTGTCCTTGTAAAGTAAGTATAACTACTGAACCTGATTCTTCTCCAGAATTCTCTGATTCTGCCTTAAGCAAATGTCTTAATACAAATGATGTCTATGGTATACATCCTGAAAGTCAAAATAGAGAAGAAGAATTAGTGGTCACAAGTGTTATCAATACACCGATTTCTCTCACATGCATAGAACCTGAGTGTAGCAGAAATTAAAATGCTTGCACCATATTTCTTTTGATGTCACTTTACATTCAACTTGTAGATCTCAGATCTATTTCAACTACTCTCAGATCTATTTTCCTAATCAAAATAGTATTTCTGAAAATTAAATTTTGCTACTGTCGTGCTTTCTCTAGATTTAGGGTGGGCTTCTCACCGGAGTGTCCGTGATGTAAACGTGTTAGAGCAACTTGTATACCATAGATGCTAACTGCACTTTGTCCTGTGTCTTTCCCGCAGGATATCCAATTGGCAGAGTCCTTGCCTTTCAAGGCCTGGCTCAAATCTCACCTTCTCAGTAAGACTGTTCTCTTCAACACCATCACTACCAGAGAATATTAATCTCCTCATCACGCTTTACTATTTTTTCTTTGACTTCTAACATACTACATAATTTACTTACCTCCATATTTATTATTTATCATCCGTCTCCGTCAGCTAGATTTGTATTTTATTTTGTGATATATCCAGGCGTTGCAACAGTGCATAACTGGTGCTTAATAAATATTGATTAAATGAATGATAAACGATTCTTTCTCAAAGATAAGTCTACAATTAATATATGAAATAAGACTATTTAGAAAAATGTATCCTCCCTTCCTAATTTATTCTGGACTTTCCCTGAAACTCATATTATCTTTCTCTAGGTACATCCGGGCACACTAATGGATCAACACACTTTTCTCTCAACCGCGTATCTATACGGCATGCCCCAGTCATCACAGCTGGTTTCCTCAGCTAGTAGCTTTTCTCTCATTCGGCTTGAAGGTTAGAACCCAAACTAACAGATGCTTCACTTTTATATGATTGTATGTAAAGTCACGTATATTTGCTTTTTAAACACTTGACTAAAAGAACAAGAGCAACCACAACAAAAAAAACCCTTCCAGAACAAACCATAATGGTTTTTACGTGTCCTCTTAAAGAGCATCTAACCGAGGCTATATTAGCCAGCCAAAGCTGCCATGACAGAATACCATAAATGGATGTCCTAAAACAACAGAACGTTATTTCTTATAGTTCTGGAGGCTGGCAGTCCAAGGTCAAGGTGTCTGCACTAATGCTATCTTGAGAGCCCCGACCTCATGACTTCATCACCTCCCAAAGGCCTCACCTCCTAACACCATCACATTGAGGGTTAGGGTTTCGGTATGTGAATTTTGAGGGGACACCCACGTTCATCCATAATACAGTCTAATAATGCTTCTGGTAACTTCATTAGCTTGTCCTGAGTTTTCTATATTACTTTATAAACATTTAAGCAATATAAAATAACAGGGAGGTTCATTAGAGAGTCAGAGTAATTAAGATAAAGTCTGAAATCTACCTGAAATTGCTAATTTTGCAATTTTGTTTTCGAGTAGGAAAATTGGACACAAATCTTGGGTCACCAGGTTAACTGAGTCGTGTATCCTGTACTTCTGCTTTGTACTTAAAACCACATCTCAAATCCTCCAGTTAACACTCTCATTGTCCTCCTAGAAGCTAATGCATGGCCATGAATAACTCATTCTCCTGCTTTAACCTCCTTAGGATCTCCATCCGCAAGCCCTCCCCTTCACTACTGGGACCCAGAGAAGGAAGGCTTTCACAGACCCTTAAACTGAAGAAAGCTTCCACAAGTCATCCAGGTTAGTTAGCAGACAGCCTTGTGGCTGACACATGGTAGATCGTAAATATGTATCTGAATGAATGAAATAATCCATTTCACCATGCCTGTGCAAACTGTCTTTCAACATTTTAGCTAGGGATGGTTGAGAAACTTGATGCTGGTCATAAGAGAGAACAGAAGTCTTCTGGAAAAAGCCCTGGCTGTTTGGTTTTGCTGACATAGAGACGAGGCTGGCAAAACTCATCCACCTTTTCTCTGCTCTGAACAGAGAGGTGATACCTGAAAGTGGCAGGAAGCAATGAGATGAAGGGAAGCTACAGGTACTGGCCATCACACCCTCTCGTTGGCTTCCAGGGAGCTGCTCTTAGGAACAAAGCACTCCTAACAGAGACAGTGCTTTATTTAGATCTCAAACACTATAAGAAACAAGCCTGTGGAATTTAAAACCTTCTTAGTAAACAACATTACAAAGAAATACATAAAAAATAATTCCAAAAATACTCTGAGGTCATTGCTGCGAAAAAACTTATAATTACATGTAAGGGGGGGTACAGAGGGGGTAATGGACACGACAGGAATCTACTTTTCATGTGTACGTCATATCGAAGAGATTTATCACTTGTTAGAGCAAGACAGAGTTTTACCACAGTTAATATCCGTATTAATCATTAATTACCAGCAGCGACCAACTCCGTACAAACCCTGTTTGCCGAAATGAGCATGCCCATCCTCTGATTCTTTCACAGCCTTCCCTTTTTTTGGAGCAGATATTTGAAGTAACAGTTAACCTTAAAGACGTGTGAAAGCCTTGGGCTACGTTCTGAGTTACGGCCAAGGTGTCATGGCCGCAAGATCGTTATGAGGGCTGTGATTCATGTGAAGTTGTTTTATTAGAGAAATTATAGGTTCTTCTTTCTATAACTGGAATGCTTGAGCCCTCCATCAAAGAGACTTTCCAAGACTAAGACTGAAAACTGGAATCAAAGTCAGAACAAGTTGACACTATTTTATATTGTAATTCCAAACAGGAAGTAAGCCATTAAAATAGTGATTGATGATAGCAGCTCTGTTCTTTTTGGCTTAGGGGCAAATATAGGTTTCAAATGTCTGAACTATACATTTGCTGTGATCTGGTTTCCCTAACACTGATGCTATGGTCTACATAAGGATATATACAAGCATGTAAGTGAACTACACAGGGAGATTTTCAATGTTAGCCCAAACCATTTGGATTGTTGAATATACTGGCCGCTAAATTGGAAAGGGAAGAATTCCTGCTCCTTTGGGAACCATTTTCCTTTGATAACAATTCAAGCCAGCATCTTCAGATCTAAATGACTTACAAATGCATACATGGGGGGAAAGGCAACCTTGATAAAACTGAAAGAACACTGGCCTTGAAGGATCTGGGAGTAAATTGCTACCATTGCTACTGGCTCTTTGGTATTTTTTTTTATAATAGTATGTTTTTATTATGTTATGTTAGTCACCATACAGTACATCCCTGGTTTTTGATGTAAAGTTTGATGATTCATTAGTTGCATATAACACCCAGTGCACCATGCAATACACGCCCTCCTTACTATCCATTTTGCTTTTCCAGAGGTCAGGAAAGCTCAGTGGAGTAGAATGTAAGCTTTAGAATCAGACATTCTTGCTCCTTCACTTAGGAGCCCTGTGTCAGTGGCAATTCCAGTTAATCTTCTAGCTCATCTGTGAAATGGGTATAATAATACTCATCACAGTGTCACCATGACGACTGATGACTGGATTTGTAATGCACAAAGAGCGTTTTTCTGTACGTGGTAAGTAGAAAGGGCCCAGGAGAGTCATTGGAATGAAAACATGATGTCATTATAGTGTGTTAGCCAAGTATTATATTATACTGTATTTAAGTATATTTGTTTCTTACAACTGTAATGGAGTATAACTGTTCTGTGCTATAATTACAGTATTAGAATGCAGGATAGGATGATACTGTTCAATTGAACTGTAAGGTCTGAAATGGGAATGCAAGCAACTCTTTAGTCCTTCCATCACACGTTTATTTTTACCATGTGCACGAAGACAAGATAGTGTGCACTGAAAGACATTTCAGAAATATCTTTCAGAACAGGTCACTGTCTTCTAGGTGAGTAATGATCTGTCAACAGCAAGAGCAAAGAGGCCTGGATAAATGGCGTGGCTCATTACTGAAGGAGAAGATCAGAGAAGATGTTGATTAGGTGAGACGTAGTGGGTGGAATTCCTGCTGCCCAGTAGATCAGAAGGTGGCAACGACAGGAATGCCATGCAGAGGTCTGTGGGTTGGAGGATGTGGTCTAGAAAGGGTAAGTAGCTTGACTGTGACAGATGGTTCTAGAAGAGAATAGGGGACAAAACTAGAAAATTTAGGCTGAGAGAAGAGTGCTGAAGCTCATAAATCTTGTCTTGAAAATTCATAGTCTGTGAGATTTTCATGGTTTAATCATAAAAGAATTGAAGAGCAAACAGCACTGCCGTGCCAGTGTGAAACAGAAAGAACACAGACTCCTGAGTCAGGCAGATTGGATTGAAAGCCTAGTGCTCCTTCCTATTAGTTGTGTGGTTTTAGACAAATAATTCCAATCTTAGCCACACACACACAAAACAGGACTACATGCACTGTGCGGAATTATGACAAGGATTAAATGGATTAGTAGATATCCATCAACACTAGTTCTAATTTATTCCATTTAGCAGGATTATACATCTTGCACTCGCCATGCAAATCTTATGTCTGGACTGAGACGTAAACAATAACTTCTTCTTTTTTTTTTTTTTTAAAGATTTTATTTATTTATTCGACAGAGATAGAGACAGCCAGCGAGAGAGGGAACACAAGCAGGGGGAGTGGGAGAGGAAGAAGCAGGCTCATAGCGGAGGAGCCTGATGTGGGGGCTCGATCCCGTAACGCCGGGATCACGCCCTGAGCCGAAGGCAGACGCTTAACTGCTGTGCCACCCAGGCGCCCCAACAATAACTTCTTAAACGATGAATTTAGAAACTTTTATTCGGGTTTAAAATGGCACATATCTGTCAGCATTGGTGCTAGAGAAGGTGTAATGGACCGATTACATGCTGAAAGGGTCCGTTACTCTATTTCTGCTGGACTGAATTAATAAGTATTTGAGGACTGGTGATCCACGGTAGACTGCAATCCCTTAAAAATATCACTGAACCACTCAACTCTGTTTGTGGGATTAGTCAAAGTGGGGGGCGGCTGGGGATACAAAGAAGCCACTGAACGATAGGTGACCTCAGTGAGGGGTCACCAACACAACAGCTTCTGAAATAGGCTTGTGTGGAAGCAGTTGTCCTTGTGGTTAGTGGTTTGGTGCAACACTACCTTGTTTTCACTTCAGCCGAGTAAATGATGAACTTCAAACCGTTAAGATAATGAAGTGATGGAAGAAAATCAACCCGTCAATGCTAATTTCTTATCAATTCCCCTAGTCAGGTAATAATTTATTAGTATAAGCTTTAAAAATGGGGAATCTTTTTTTTTTAAATATGCCCACGTGAATATATTTTCTTAAATTACGTGAAACATCTAACAATGAAAACAGACAATGGACCAGGCTTGTTAAAATCTTCATGCACAAAGTTTAAGTGGAGGTTAGAGATGCTTGACTACGGAGTGGGACTGTATACATTTGGCCCTGTGGAAAAGGGTTCGGGAAGAGCACAGGACTGTGTGATGCCACTCAGGTTTTTTTAGGCATGAAATCAATTTCGGAAAGAGTGATTTGGCACCATATACATTGGCTAACGTTAGTATCCAGCAGAAATAACATTACAACAGGGACAACAGGCACAACACTTGGGAGGGCCAGGGCACGTGGCTCAAGCCCCAGAGTTTCATATCCTCCCAGAAACTTGCTTTGCTGGCTGGCATGAACTAAGATTCATTCAAGCAGTGATTTTTGAAGTAACAGGGATGGAGCCAAAACTGTAAACAATGCAGTAAGTTTCAGTATCACCCCAGCAAACCTCTGAAGCATGGTTCAAAAAAATGTCAGTTAAATCCTTAGGCCAAAAATACTCTTTACTTAGATTTGTCAACTTAGCAGAAGAATAAAATATTGGCATTCTACCTATTGAGAGAAGAGAGATAGAGAGACAGAGACAGAGGGAGGGAGATGGTGAGAGACAGAGAGAGACAGTGAGACCAAGGAAGAAAGTGGGCAGAGAATGGCAGGCCAAGGTAGAAACACTCACATTTATTCTTTTGCATTTCTGCCACTGCCGTGAGAAGAGTATCGCACAACCAGCTTGCTGATTCCAGGAAGGGACTGAGAACTTGGCATGGGGCTGAAACACCGCGGAGGAACCCCGCGTTGACCAGCTGATTCATCCCTAAGTGACAGAGGCATGGCAGAGCCCAGTCAAGATCAGCAGATCTGCCCAGCCAAGCCCCACACGTCTTCTGAGTGTCAGCTCCTGTGGAGACATGTGATAATACGGGACTGTTGTAAGCAATGAAATTTAGGGGTGGCTTGTTAAATGGCATTTTATAGCAATAGCTAAAAGACTCATAGGTAAATATCCAATACCATGAGATTAATTAAAATTTTGGGTGCATCTCTAAGTTGCATGAGATCAATGCATAAATACAATGCATTTATTTAATAGAAAAATTTAGATTTATATTAACAGTTGAGAAATAAACATTATATATGATATATTTCAAACATCCAATGTAATATATAAAAGTAATAAAATATTTCAAAATAACAAGGTAATTTGATTTTAATGTCCTAAAAAAACATATACATATAAAAGGCATAAATGATGAAAATATTAAATGTGTCCAACACAAATAGAGATAATTCAAAATAGAGATCCTTGATCAGTATCACTTTGTCACTTTAAAAAAAATGTGGCTTACAAAAAAACACAGGAATTTCAAATTTTTTCATTTGGACTAAACTCTTATATTTACTGTGAGGATACATACATGGTATCCTTGAACATAATTTGTTAAAACCTCCATTCCTGGAACTATTCAAAAACTTATCTAGATGCGTGATAATTTTACATTTGGTGACATACCAAATAATTTTCTTCTAGCACAGGTGCTTTCTTATTTAAAATCTACATCGTGGTTCATAATAAGTTTTCTGGGTAAAATATAACACAATCAATGACCCAGCTAGATTTTCTGATATACCTTTTAGTACTGACAGTCTAAAATCTGTTCGAGTATTTCAGATACCTTTTTTTTTTTCAGATTCACCATGAAAAATGAATTTCATTCTTCCGTGGAGAAGGCATCCACCCACTTAATGCTACAAGTCAGAAGGGATGGACAGGAAGGGGTTTTGAGAGACTGAGTTAACACCGAGAAAACGTGTATCTTTATTTGCTTCCGTTATCAATTTAGATGATCTGGTGATAACTCATATAATAAAAATGGCATCGATTATCAAACATTGGCCTAAGGAGGTCCTATTTTTAAGACCAAACTGTCATCTATACAAACTGGTGTAAAAGCCCCCAAAGAAATATTAAATAAGTTATTCAAGCAGGCATTGTAGAAATGATTAGTGACATGTACATTTTTAAGATCCTTGCTTTTTTATTAAAACAAAAAGGTGGCTTAACCAAGAGGTGAAAGTTTTTGCAAACCCATCAATAAATAACATTTTTACTTGTTCATTCCCTCTTGGAATCTAAATGCTGGTCTCAGAGTACCTGGGCACATTTTCACACTTTACTACGTGGATATATGTGACAGATACACACTCAAACTAGCTTAAATAAAAAGTGGGTTTAATGCAAGAACGCATCAAGACGACAAAATTCAGTCTCATTCAGGCATCCCTCGACAGAGATACATACAAATCCTGAGCCACATTTCCAATTTCAAATTCTCAAAAAAATATGCCTCCTGGGTCCTGTGTTCTAGTTCATCTTTATGCCTGTGGTCCTAGCATTCTGGCTGGTGTGCTCACTGGCTGATGTTGAGCTGGATGCCCACTCCTACTCCAGGAACTTCCAGATTGCAAGATCCATGAAAAGGCCTGCTGTGGTCATCTAGGGGCTGCCATGTGCAAATGCAGTTTCTCGTATGGCTGCATCATAGCTTCCCTCTTTGGATCACGCTTGGAATCTCGATTTGGCTCTGGGAAGTGTCCTTTCCTCTGTTTTGTGCAGCCTTCCAGACCCAATCACCACGTATGGTCAACGGCCATCTGATTCTTCTCCAAGGAGTCTGAATCCCATGGCAGGAAAGGAAGGGAGTGGGAGTTGACTGATTCAGAGCAGTGCCCCACTAAGGCTGCCTATCAGTTCTGGCTGACCTGGTTCTGCTTCTTCCAGTTATTCAGGCTTGTCTTCAATCTGATGAGCTATATAAGCTGACATCTGTCTGCCTCTGGAAACTTAATTACAATGTCTACTCCATTTCTCATTAAACTCTAGCCATCTCGGTGTTCTATTCCTTCCCCTCAGGGCCTTTGCACTTGCTGCTCCTTCCCAGGAGCAATGCCTGCTCTTCCAGCTGTCACTGGCTCCTTCTCACCCTTTGCACCTTAGTTCAAACATTACTTCTTCAGAGAGGCGTCTTCTCATTATATCATCTACAACAATGTGCTCACTGGACAGCATCACTGTTATTCTCTATGACTGGCTCAGCACATTGTGGCCCTCAGTCTAACTCAAGACCACCCCCTGATTTTTTCTTAAAAAAATATATATGTATATATATATATATACATATATATATATATATGAATGCAGCTATACCCATTGCCTATGGCTGCTTTCACCCTAAAATGGCAAAGTTGAGCAACTGTAACATTGACAGTGTATTGCAATGCCTAACATGTTTTCCATCTGGCCTTTTAACGAAAAAATTTGCTGAAACCTGCTTTAAAACGTTATGCTGTTTGTTTCCTTATACAACTTACCATCATCTGCAATTATCTTGTTCATATTTTAGTTGATAAGTATCTGTCCCTACACAGCACTGAGGAGTTATGGAATTAGGTTACTTGCCTGCTTTTAATCAGTTATGCATCCCTAAAGCCTAATCCGACGCCTGTTGAGAGTGGAACTCAACAAGTATTTGTGGAATCAGTGGATAAATAAATGAGTGCGTCTCATCACCGTGTGCTCAATGAGTATTAGCAACACTATTTTTAGGACGCAATATGCACCACAGTAAAATGTCCTCACTTTCCTTGCTAAGGCAGACCTGCTTGTGCAATGCCTGTCTTGTTTTGCAGCTATACTCTATGTATCAGGAACAAATTCACCCCGGGTACAGTTCCTGGAGGAGGAGTGGGCATCCAGCTCAACATCAGCCAGTGAGCACACCAGCCAGAATGCTAGGACCACAGGCATAAAGATGAACTAGATCACAGGACCCAGGAGGCATATTTTTTTGAGAATTTGAAATTGGAAAAAACCCACTTTTTATTTAAGCTAGTTTGAGTGTGTATCTGTTACATACAACCAAAGCGAAAAATTAAAACACATCTAAGTTGTACTGAGAAAAGCTACGTATAAATAAATAAACAAACAGGCTAAATAATCAAACCAACAGCACTCTCATGGAGGAACAGAATATGTACCTTAAGAACGGACAGTGGCGTAGCTCGATGACACATGCTGCAAGAGAAGGTACCCGAGGCAACAGAAAGACCCCCACACAGCTCAACACGTCCTAAGGAAGAACACACTTATCTTTCTGAAGCAATTGGTACTAACCAACTCCTTAAGGCACAATGCCATGTCATTAAAGTGACTAATGATAGGAAAATCTGAACGTGCGTAGAGTTTTTGTTTTATCGCTACAGTAATAAAATCATCTAATCATCTCATTTCCTTTTTTTTTTTTTTAAGATTTTATTTATTTATTTGACAGGGAGAGAGACAAGCCAGCGAGAGAGGGAACACAAGCAGGGGGAGTGGGAGAGGAAGAAGCAGGCTCATAGCAGAGGAGCCTGATCTGGGGCTTGATCCCATAATGCCAGGATCACACCCTGAGCCGAAGGCAGACACTTAACCACTGTGCCACCCAGGCGCCCCATCTCATTTCTTTTAAATAAAGAAGTACAAAGAAGTGTGTTTTCATTACTTTTTTTTCCCTTTCTTTCTGGGAGTTGCCTTGCCTACAGTTAATGTCAAAGATTAAATGAGTATTGCAATAAAATAAAATTCATTTAATAAAAATGTATTAATTAAGCACCCAATTTGTGCTCCATTTTCTTCTTGTCCCTAGAGATTTATCAATTAATAAAACTGTCAAAAATATATGCGATCATGGGTATGAAATTGGGTCGTGTACAACTCATATCATAGGAATGTTAAAAGACATTTAGATATTTTGGGGGAAATACAAATTACAAGACATTTAAAATCAACAATAGTTTGAGCAAATTGTGATTTGCACCTCACCACGAATGCTAGTCTAGAAAACAATTAGTAGAAGAAAACTCGTCATGTAACATTCAAACTTTCACCAAAAGTAAGCCAGAACAAAATTTTGTTCTATTTTCACTCTCTATTACTGTAAGAAAATATCTTCTGAATATTTTATATATAATCCTACAAGACAGAAGAGGATTTTGATCCTATTGCATTAACAATGTTTTCTATCTTTTGTTTTGTCGTCCAATCTGCTTTTATTTCAGATTTCCCCCATATTAAAAATATCTTATATGTCTTCTTTTTTCTAGTTCTTTTAGTCTTTTCCTTATTTCTTGTATAATCCTGTTGATTATTTTACCGATTTTCTTAGTTTTCTTTTGTTTATGTATTCTTGAAATCTGCTTTGATCTACTTCTTTTTCATCTTTCATGTAATCTTTTCTTTTTTCCAAATTAATTAATTTTATATTGTTTAAGCCCACTCCCCTCAGACTTGTTATGTTGAAACAGTACTCATATATTTTGTTCAGATACAGTCCTTCAAAGAAAAGTAATTTCTACGTACTAAATTATAATCATGTATAACAGTTAAAAACATGACAACAAAGTATTTCTAAATCTATAACGCAATTTTGAGGTGGATCCAGGAGCTTAAAAACTAGATCAGGAATCAAGTTCAAATAGTGGTCATCATAGAGCAGAACTATGTTTTGTGGTCTACATGCAAAATCCATCTAATTTTAACCTGTGATCACGCATTGTGGACAGCAATGCTGATTTGGATAAATCTGATACAAATCTACATCAAGTCAGTGAAGAGAGGTATCCAAATGGACTAACTGCACAAACACACTCTTTGATGGTGCCCAGGAGACCGGGGGCACAGGCAGAGCACCGGTGGTAGGGCCGAGAAGGCTTCCTGAAGGACATGACTCATGAACTGCGTCCTGACTTTGAAGTTAGCACAATGGAGAAGGAGAGTAAACACTAAGTGGGAGAAAACAGGGATGTGAGACTATGATAGATTCCTTGAAATGAAATTAGTTCAGTGAGGCTGGAGAATGTGGTCCCCACCTGGGAGTGGCAAGAATTCCAGGACCCAGATTATGAAAATCCTCCTGGGCCACAGAATGGGTCTTCGTCTGCAGAAGGAGAGGATCCAATGAAGTGTTTTCAACAGTGAAGAGTTATGTTTTAAAAGAGTAGTGGATCAATAGCCGAACTGTGGAAGGAGCCAAGATATCCTTCAGCAGATGAATGGATAAAGAAGATGGCGTTCATATATACAATGGAATATTTCTTAGCCATCAGAAAGGATGAGTATCTACCATTTGCATTGACATGGATGGAACTGGAGGGGATTATGCTAAGTGAAATAAGTCAAACAGAGAAAGAATTATACATAATTCAAAAATACTGAAAAAATACATAAAAAATACTGAAAAAAATGCACCCAAAAAATCACCCATTATTATCTATATCTAATATTCAATATATGGATAATTCGAGAATGTTTTCCTCTCTAGCCTGCTGTATTTTATGTAATGAGTATATCTATACTTACAAAGGAAAGGTAATTTTTCAATACAATATTTGATGGACTACTATTCAGTAATAATAATAATAATAATAATAATAAAGAGTAGCAGAGAAAGACTTTAGTCTCTGGTCAGAAGGCTGATAGATTGGTATCAAGAGAGGAGCCAAGGAGGAGCGGGGAGGCTCTGAATGGAGCAGGGTGCAGGTTTGGGAAGAGCAAGTGGAAGGGGGGGCTCTGTGCAGGCTTGTAAGTGTTCGGATGCGCTGGGTGAGGAATGCTAAGACTGCAGGACGGTCCCCAGGCATCTGCACGTCTGCCTGGCCACTCACTTTCTTTTGCTGTTTATTTCAATATTCTGAAAGTGTTTATTTCCTCAAGTACACGTATTGTACTTGTTTGATAAAATTATCACGACCACGACTGCTTTGGACCTTTCGCCCATCTTCTACTTGCCCTCAGGGGAGCCGTTTGCTAACGAGGATGTACTGCTTATGTTTTTATTTTATTTTGTAACTATAATAATAGTCTCTATGCATTCTCATCGCCAAACCTGAACATACTGGCAACCTACTTTAAATATATGCCTCGGGAATTAAGTACAGAGGGGAAGAAAAAGGAACAGTAGTAACTGGATTGCCCTCGGGTAGGCGCTGGCAAATGTAGCAGAGATGAAACCACGTTTAAACAGCATGTCTCTGTCATTGCAATGCATGTTCAAGGACTTCCCTGCCTCTCAAGAAAGTCAGGCTGAATTTAAGCTGATACATAGCAGGAGGGTCAGGCCAAACTAGCTTCATACAGTAGGTGGGAGCAACTTCTGAGAGATGCAGGCCTTTGCTTTCCTGCTTCTACACGGTGAAGTGTGTAGACTGGGAAACAGAGGCAGAGGAAATGTTTTAATGTCTTTGGCCGTATACTTACGAGGTGGTTTGCAAAGTGATGGGTTTTCCTGTGTGTCCTAGTCTCTCTCTCTCTCTCTCTCTATATATATGTATATATATTTTTCCCCCCATAAGGCTGCATTTAGCACTAAGTTAATTTACTTTAAGAAACCAGATTGTCTATAAGTTTCTCAATTTATTCCAAATGTCCATCTCACTTTCTTATTTGTCACATTGCCTTGAGGATCTCTTTTTCTGTATCCATAACCAACTGCATCTAAATGACTTCCTGACTCGTCATGTTTTAAAAAAATACTTAAAACATATATGAATGTATCTATAATATTAAAAAGTCCTGTTACTTTGCTCTTCAACCAATTTCATTAATGGTAGTAATAGCATGTATGGTTCTCTATTACCTCTTTTACATTTAGTGAATTTCCCTTGGGAAAAAAGTAACAGCATGGCTAACATGAATTTATTATTTTTTATTACACTGCACATTGCCAATGTCTTAAACGACAATTTAGATGTAGCTTCAAAATATACAGAATGTGAAATATTTTTAAAACAGAAAATTTCTCCCATCATGTTATGGAGTGAACAGAATTATTTCCTATTACAATTTTGAAAAGGACCTTTATTGTAGGTGCTGAAATAGGAAATATGGTTCACGATCTTACTGTCTAATAAAGATCACAGTTGGCTGACTGTATAACATCTTGATTATTAGTTCTTGGCAAATTTCTCTCTAGGGTGCTATTCTAAGGCTGTAAATGTCTATATCTTGAGTACTGTAGCATTGAACAGAGATTTTACATGAAGTTTTTCTGGAACCAATAAAACATTAATGCCTAAAACTGACCTGGAGAACCACAAGATTTTAGAAAATCTCTACCACCTCAAGATTTTATTGATGTTTTTAACAGTCAAAGCATTTTATGGTGAACTATTTATGAGACATTATTTTAGGTAATACATAAATTTATAGAAACCTATGACTTCTATTCCTAGCCATATTCATTCCATGAATCTAGACCCAAATATCTAACTCTCTCATGAAAATCTCCACGTTTCTCTTGCCCATATGACAAAGCCCAATTTCCAATTCTGAACTCACTAATATACTACTTAAAACTTAACTTGTGGGGCTCCTGGGTGGCTCAGTTAGTCGAGTGTCTGACTCTTGATTTCAGCTCAGGTCACGATCTCAGAGTTGTGAGTTAGAGCCCCACACTGGACTCTGCAGTCAGCATGGAGTCTGCCTGGGATGCTCTTTCTCCCTCTTCTTGTGCCCCCTCTCCCGCTCATACTCTCTCTCTCTCTCTCAAATAAATAAATAAATATTTTAAAAAAACAAAAACTTAATTAGTGGCATCAAGATTCCAAGTGATCCTTCCTAACTAGAACACTTACCTTCTTTGGGAAGAGATAACTTATTTGGGGGAAATAGCATATACACACATAAAAAAACTATTACGCATAAAATGCAAATTTCAGTACGAGAAAACAATACTCAACTGTTTCTGTGGGTGTGGCAGGCATATCCTGCAGCGTGTGCAAAGATGTTTGGTGGAGCACAGTGTGATGTCTCATTTTGTTTCAGTGGCTATGCTTTCACTAGGAATGTATCATACATCTAGGAAGGATTAAAATTAAAGATTTATTTATATTTCTGACCCCCTCGTTCTCTATTCCAGCTCTATGAGTAACACATTTTTGTGGATTTCAGACCCGAGTGGGTTTTTGTTGCTGATGGTGCCATATTGGAATCTACACTCCCCTTGGTAGACCCAGTGCCACCCCCACACTTCATCACTTCATCTCCTTGGTGTCGCTGAGTCCCACAGCCTTGGCCTCCAATTCAGGCTCTTTCATTCAGCTTCATGCTGCATTTATGTTCTCATATTTCACCACATTTCATGCTTCAAAAATCTTCAATGGATTCCCATTGAATAGATGATAAAGGCAAATGATGCATTTGGTGTTTATGTCAGTCCATCATTTGGAACCAGCTTTTTAGTTTCCCCCATAACATCACATTTTATAATTCTGCCACACTGGACTCCACTCTTCTTCCTGAATATTTGGGGCCACCTTGCTCTGGGTCACCCTACTCCCTCACCCTCAAAATACTATCTTCTCTTTCTGTTTATTGAAATTTGATTTAATCATCACACTCCAGTTTAGATGTCATCTGTGAATGTTCGCAAAATCTCTCCTCTGGCACTCTCCAGTACCGTGTGTATCACTTTACAAAAATATTTTCCTCTCTGTGTTATATTTTGCTGATACACGGCTACCTCCTCAACTAAATAATATTTTTAGGTAAGGACCATACATTATTCTCATTTATATTTCCCCTAGTTCTTACTGAATATTGGATGAATATATGAATAAATGAATGAATAAAAGATTGCTTTGCTATTGACAATAATGAAGGGCATACAAACACCTGAGAAAATCCTGAACCGTTTTATAATTTTGAAAATTGTATGATGTGGTCATTTGGAAAATAGTCAAATTATAGATTAAATTGATAATACATTCTAGATTACATCGATAATAATAAAATTGTGGTAAAAACAGATTTATGAAATGCTCTGAAATATCTTAACTCTTATAAGTATGCAAATTCCTAATTTCTATAATTAGAAAGTGGTTGCATTGTAGAATTAATAGAGATGGAGAGACATAATTCCAGAATATTTCTTTACATTTTTCTTGCAGAATTCGATAGACGTTGAAGTGGTTTTGCTCACCAAGACAGGGTGTTTCGTAAAGACAAAATGGCTTCTTCTATGCCACATTCTACCCGAGTTAGGGTTAGGATATCCCATTCTTTTAGAATCAATGAACATTTATTGACTATCTGCTAAGGCTGAGGCACTGTGCCAGATAGAACGATCTGTAGCAAAGAAGACAGAGTCCGTGCTCTCTCCTGACCTTGGGGAATACAGATGCAGTTGCAGACTCTTCACGTCCAGTCTTATAAATGCTATAATAAGGATTAGTGTTCAGGGAATTAGGACAGGATTTCTGGAGGAAGTGAGTTCTAAGATAGCTAAATGATTAGGAGTTAATTACATTAATGAACAACAAATAATACTCCAGAGAAGAAACCATTTTTATGGGGGCCTGAGGCTGAGACAGAAAGCAAAGTACTACAGACAAACAGAAGGTCATCAGTCCCATGTAGAGGGGTGGGAATGAGTAAAAAGGAAATTCTGAGCCAGCTTGCTCAGAATTTGTACACTTGTGGGTCAGTATTATAGACACCACCCCGAAGACATGGGCCAGTGGTGCATATGTAAGTTCACTGGAAGTATACTGTGGCTGTGGATGGCAGGGGGAGCTGTGGAAAGATTAGAAGCAGGGGCCACATGGGTGGACAGAACCTGGTTAGCATATGACGTTGACCTGAAATAGTGACAGTGGTGGGTGGATAGAAAGCAGTTAAGAGAGTTGAGAGACAGTGAAGAGTTCAGATTTAAGCAGATTTGGCTCTCAATTTTCATATTAAGGGTAGAGGGAAAAAACCAGGTCAAATTAGTGTCGTCTGGACTTGCAGGAGAATTGGGGTGAGGAAGGGAACCTTCACTGTTTTATCTAGTCCACTAATGTTTGGGGCTCTTTGTTATTATTGCAGCATGGCAAAGACCTTTCTAACTGATATAAACCATGAGGAATTATCTATATACCTCCCCTCACAGCCCTTTACCAATAACTGGTATTAAGTAGCTACAGCATGCATTTCTGAAAATCAACAACAATATTGATACTGAATTTCTAAGTAAGGCTACACAGGGAGGGGAAAGACTTGGGCAGTTGAACACCAAGAAGCAATTGTACCCCTTCTCCAGGTGAAGCAATGTAAGATCCTGAAGGGATGGGGGTAACGGAAAGTGTGTGTACAGTCTTTCTGATTTCTGGAGATAGCTCATCAATAAAGCTGCTTCCTATGGTAAATAACCCCCCCCCAAAAAAATACCCAGCTGGGTTTCTAGTTACATATGTATAAGGTATATATAAATAGGTGTATGTACAAACCAGTACATAAATGAGATATAAGTGTACGCATATTCGTATTATGGAGGGTATATTTATACATAACAATACTGTTATTATGTGGCTGTGGCTGCCTCAAGGCAGGCAGGGATGGGCTGTGTGGCCCTTATGGGCAAGTCTGAGAGCAGAGCCACTGGCCAGACTTCTGCCCAGCAGTAAAGCCAGCGCTGGCTTCGCACCTTAAGCCTCAGTGAACTTAACGGGAGGAGGCGGAGGCTTTCTTTGCTCGCCATCGTGACGACGGTGCACATTTACACGACACCTTTTCTGCACGCCTATTTTCAGTCCAACAAGGCCAGTGAAGCCACTGCTGCATTCCACCCTCTCAGCAAGTGGCCTCTCCCTCCTGCCCCATCTTCTACCCCAGGCTTGTTCTTAGTCTGCACCATGATATCGTGACCGTCACCAACCAGAAGTTACAGTCAACCCCGCAACTGTCGCAAGCAGGACCTGGGGGCCATAGGCACTGTCAGGGGTAGTAAACCATCTCCTGGGAAGAAGAGGTGAAGCTTCCTTCAGAGGAGTCCCCACATCCGCATGTACTCGGAGTCCGTGAGCCAAAAGGATATGCAAACGTGCTCCAACATTTCAGGGTTGGTTTCTTGGTTCGTATTCAACTTGGGTGCTGGGGAACAAGGGCGCGTACTGATGCCCAAGGGCGAAAAGCCCCATCTCTCTTAAGAAAGGGGGCTTGCCTGACCATGATGCCCAATGAGGTGCTATACTAGACTTTCTGTTTTTCATGCTTTTATTCCTTTTTTGTTGTTGGCCTTGTACTGGCCAACGGATGTATTTTGCTTAACTGAATACTAAAAATGGAAAACTATGCATAAAAAGAAAAGAAAAGAGAAGAAGAGAAACATGGGGAGAGACGGCTGAAGGCCAGGCGCTGGGTGAGACAGGGCACAGTCTGGACAGCTACCCACCAGGCTCACGGCTCTGTGGGTGCTGGTGAGATTGGTGATGGGGGCTGGCCAAGGCATTGGGGTTGGGGGCTTGATGTGTCCCATAAGGCACATTTTTTTTCTTTTTCTTTTTTTTTAAATGNCTGGCCAAGGCATTGGGGTTGGGGGCTTGATGTGTCCCATAAGGCACATTTTTTTTCTTTTTCTTTTTTTTTTTAATGTATTTATTTATTTACTTATTTATTTATTTTTAAGATTTTATTTATTTATTTGACAGAGAGAGAGACAGCCAGCGAGAGAGGGAACACAGCAGGGGGAGTGGGAGAGGAAGAAGCAGGCTCCCAGCGGAGGATCCCAATGTGGGACTCAATCCCGGGAACGCCGGGATCACGCCCGGAGCCAAAAGCAGACACTTAATGACTGCGCTACCCAGGCGCCCCAAGACACATTTTTTTTCAATTCGTAATTAAAATTGATTTTATTAGTAAGGATCTTTCCACATGTCTGGAGCAAATAAGTAATGAATTCCAAGGAAAAAAGCCACATACGGTGACATGAAAAGTATCCCAGGATGACAAAAAATAAATATGAATGTGTACATCTGTAATCTGTGCTGCCTCAGAGAACCTGTTTTCCTTCCCATCTTCCTTAGATAACCTCTTGTGCTTCCTGATAGGATTCTGACCCTCATCAAGATGAGGGGTTCTTCTTGCCAAAGCACTCATGCCCCTGAAGTGCACGAGAGACTACTGCATGATTTCATAAGAATCTGAAAAAACACTGAGGTGAATGTGAATTTGAAGTCGGTTTGTCCTCCATATAACTATGATGTCATCTTAATCCATGGGAGATGATGACAAAGTTGCTTTTTTTTATTCCCCCTAGGAAAATCGGGTCTATAAGGTTCCTTTTAATTTATAAATGAAGTTGTCTTGTGGATCCAGCTACAGCCTAAGGAAGGAAAACACAGCTCTCCCTGTCCATTTTGAGAGTGGAAGTGGGTTGGCTGGCACAATGCCCACCTTTGATGAGGGCAATGAATCATAACCAGGATTTTCCTTGTACGTTACTTCTATGAAACATACTGTAGGAATCAGCTATTTTTGACTTTCATTTGCAAATAAAATATGACATTTTAACACTGCCAATAATGAATCTTTCTGAAAGCTACAACTTAATCTGAAGGGTCACTGACAACCAGTTCTCTTGTCAAATTCAGTGAAATTAAGCTGAAAAAAAATCACCATTTTAAGTTCTCTTGTCAAATTCAGTGAAATTAAGCTGAAAAAAAATCACCATTTTAAAGGAAAGTAGTGAAGAAATGCAGCAGTGTGACAGTGAAAGTAAACCAAACTTTACTGTTTTGGGGGCGTTATTTGCATTGGTCGTCTCCCTCTCCCTTTCTGTTCTGGGTTCTCTCAAGAGTGAGAGAATGAATCCTCACTGTGAATATTTCATGGGAATCTGACTTTCCTTTAGGGCTTGGACCTATTTTTCTTCTGGCTTATTTACAGCTTTCACTGGTGATAAAATACGTGAGGGTCGGCCGTCCAGTAGGTAAACAGTCTCTCCCAGCTCTTGGCAGTTTGATAAAATGAGTTCAATTTTCCTACTAGTTTCTCTCTGGAGACAGGCAGCACCAACTCTGTTTTCAATGAGCACAGGGATAATTGGTACCCAAAGACTGGTCCAGTCACAGTGATGCTAAAAAAAAAATAGAATAAACAGTGATAGAAAACCTATTTACTGTGGGAATATGAAATACTAGTACAGAAATCTGGGTAATTTAACATATTGTTCACTGTCAGATAATGAAAAAAATCTTTAAAAATTCTACTCACACAGCTAACAGTGATGTATGTTAAAGACTTGCATGGATTTTTCCTAATACGGCACAATTTCAAAGCAAAGCAGAGAAAAACCCCATATGGTGCTGAAGATGGAGGGGTGAATTCCTAAGTTATCATTTAAGAGATAAGCCATGCGAGGCCCATGGGAGCTTTATCCCCTTTAACCACATATATGTGAGTGGTTATTATAGTGTGCTTTTGTCAAGGGAACTTAGCAACGAGATAAAATAACAGCTGTATATTTTGTAGAGAAGTTTGCTTAGGAAGGCAGTTGCCATGGGAACGCCTGGCAATAGCGATTTGATTTTGTGTTGTATGAAAGTGATGAGTTTACTTTGTCTAGATGAGGTTCCTTGCACTGGCAACTTCTGGAGGGGAAAAAAAAAAGGAAGAAAAAATAGTCTTTTCCAGACATTTGCATATGAAAAAACGATCCGCGTCATTTTCGAAGAGACGTGGCACGGACGTTCCTGACAAGATTCTTCATCAATGAATCACACACTTCTGCCAAAAAATATACATTGTGTGAATTTACTGTATTTCCAAAGAGCTCTGACTGCTTTGTGCTGCGGTCCACCTTATTCAAATGAGTCACATTCAATTATAAGTCCTCAGAAAATTGCCTGAAATAGTTGCAGCTGGGAGATGTAAAAAAAAAAATCTTATGAATGAGCAAAAACGAAGTGAATTATACTCCATGGGGAAGTCTCTCAATGAAAAATCTGGTAAACAGGCTCTTGGGTGGGGGTGGGGGTGGGGAGGACGGGAAACAGATGCTGACTGATAAGAATTTGCTTATTTGAACAGGGAAACACCAGTATGTGCTGGGGTTCGAAAGAATGAGGCTTCTGCTGAACTGTTTTCTCTCTGCAGGTGGCAGGGCTTCGGCGAACCGAAATATTCTGATCAAAAGATGAAACGCATGTCACCTCCGAGACTGGCGACTCGCGTTCCTTTCATTCGGGTGTAGGGACTCAAGATGGCCCGGAGCCGCAGACGCCCGCAGAATACGAATGTGTCGCATGGTCCCTGGAAAGTCTGCCAAGGCCACGGCCGCATTCACACGCCCTTCCAAACGTACCCCTTCCCCCCGCGGCTTCCACAGCTAGTCTTGGTGAGAAAACCTGTTTTGCAGATGCCTTGACAGAACTGGACTGGATCTGACATATCGACGGATTATCCGTCGTGTCCTGAGTTTAGGAAAAGATCTCCTCTCCACCAAGACTGAAAATCTTTTTATTAAAGGGAAACTCAGAAAGGTTATGGAAAGACGACAGATGAAGAAGCAGATTTTTGAAAGTAGAGTCACTGCAAGGGCTAGGACCCTTTAGCTTACTGACTGTAATTGTTTTTAGCAAAATCTACCTTCCGGGATGTGTCTTTTTGGAAAAGTAACAGAGTATGATTCGTCCTGCTGTCTGAGCTTGGTTTTCCCTTTGAAATTAGAAGAGTGAGCCATGCATTTATCTCCCCTTTATCCTTCCTTACTTGTTTTCCTGACTTGACTTGGTCAAAAATTTGGGAGAGGATTATGGGAAGCTCCTTGAATTCTTTTCTTGGAAGTTGACTCCTTGTGTTTTTCAGGGCTTGCTTGGACAATTTATGAAGTCATTTTATATGAAACTGCATCCATTTGACCAAGAGTGTTAGCAATTGAGGTGGGAAACAAAGGCAGAAGAAAAATTATTAAATTTCCTACTACTTAGAGCGCACTGACAAGTCCTTGAAACAGGCAGAGTGACATTCCTCTAGGAACTCAGCTGCCTCAGTGTTCATACTTTGTTAAGGGCAAAGGGCCATCTTAGCCCAACCCCCGGATCCTGTAAGTCTACTTTAACATATAAAAATTCCTTTGGAAACTTCCTTTATCTCTACACCCCAAGATACATGTTGGCAATCATCCCTCCAAGCGTATGGCTCACTGATATACATCTGAAGGGTCTCATGACTAAGGTTTTATTAGAAGGTAGTAAATGACCTTTCCTAACAATAGCTAGCCCCCTCGGGATCCTGGAAACCTTGTTTCCAAAATACCTGGGAGTCTTACGCTATCCTTAACCCCCTCCCAACTTGAAAGTATATAATGGGCCACTCCTCGTGACCCTAGGGCAGCTCTTTCTGCCCACAGGTCCTGTCCCTGTGCTTATAAAATCACCTTTTTGCACCAAAGACGTCTCAAGAGTTCTTTCTTGGCCGGTGGCTTCAAACCCTAATGTCTTTTCTACATCAGCAAGTAATATTTCTTTCACAAGCATTTGTGTCTACACTGTGATTTCTAAGTTCTGCTTCCCTGTATGACACAGTGAATGACACAGCTGCACCAGGACTATTACAATCTCCACTTTATGGAAGAGGAGACTGAGGTCAAGAGGCTGTGTCACTTGCTTCCGATGCTTTCATTTTGGAGCTGGAATTTGAGTCAGGCTGCCCGACTCCTGAGCCCGTAAGTACACTGCAAGGTGCCCTCACCTGCCATAGCTCAGAGCTTCTGGACCCCCCTCCATGCCTACATAATCACGTCCCCCTGCCGCTGAAGAGGACAGTTGTGGGTCACAGCGAAACAGTTCTGGAGCAAGTCACAGCTCACTCTCCAAACCATGTTTTCCCATACACTTCTTATTATTTCAATTTACTATTAATCTGGAAACTGCTCAGCTATTTGGAAATGTCTTGAAAGTCCCAATGGATTCGAGATATCACAACTTAATTTGACTGTTGTCAACTGCACGTGATAGAATGAGCACTGGGTGTTCTATGCAACTGATAAACCACTAAATTCTGCCTCTGAAGCTAATAATACGGTATATGTTAACTAAATTGAATTCAAATAAAAATTCTAAAAAAATTAAAATTGTTCCCATTTGAAGTCCTTAAGCTATATTTGAAATACACAACATTAGGGATACATAAAAATGGAATAAAGGACTATAAGAATATAATTATAGAAATTAATGGTTAACCTTAGTTTCAGAAACTAGTTTCTGAAATTTTATCTATCCTCTTAGTTTCAGAAAAGTTATCTATGGATGTAGTAACAAGCTATTATTTTGTCTTTACTTTGGAAGTAAAAAGGAAAAATTGATTTATCTTAGAATAGAAATCACACAAGCTATATAATGAAGGGTGTTCTGCTGATGCTTTGCAAGCCCAGAGTTTTGTCAGGAATTTAGTAACAGAAATTCCTTCCGTGGTGACTCTTCCGAAAGCAGCTCCTGCTTTGAAGATAGAGCTCAAAATGCAAGGGTTACGGTCAAAAAGGATCAGGATAGATGATTCTGTAATTTTATGATTTTGGAGATCTACAAATTTATTCAATATCTGAAAGTACTATAATCTGACATTTTTTTTTCCATTTCTTCTTATTTAACAGCTTTTTATCAAGCCCTGGGAAATAATTTGGTATTTCAAGAAATCCAATATTGCTTCTTAATACTGTATTAAAACAAAAAAAATTTTAACTGAAATACCAATATAATGAAATATCTACTCCAATTTGAAAATAAACAAATTAAAATTATATAAATGAGAATAAATGTGGAATATTGGTTTTAGCAACAACAGCTAACATGATTTTAAGGGAAGGTCTCTTTTCTTATTTTGTTGGTTTTCTTGATTTCTTTTTTTTTTTATTATGTTATGTTAGTCACCATACAGTACATCCTTAGTTTTTGATGTAATGTTCCAGGATTCATTGTTTGCGTATAACACCCAGTGCACCATGCAATACGTGCCCTCCTTATACCCATCACTGGCCTATCCCAGCCCCCACACCCCACCCCTCTGCAGCCCTCGGTTTGTTTTCTTGGCTTCACTTACCTGCCTCCCACACACACACTTCATGGAGTGTAAAAAAAAGGAAACGTCGCAGCTTCAGTAGGATTTCAGAGCCCAAGGTGACAAATTCAGAGGAGCCAATGCTGAAAATGGCATCCACCTGCAATGGCACGTGTGCCTAGGAAACCCATGTAACTTTTCTGCCCAGAAACACCATTTGTGGAAATGTCATAGCTGTATTAACACAGATGTTGAGCTTTGTAGGTATGACTGAATTCAACCCAGGATGCTCTGTGCCTGAGGTCTAGAAAGAATCCACTTTCTCATACGGTGGGGGTGAGGTGTTCCTATAGACGCTTGAGATGTATTGTCTTATTGAAAGCAAGGGTGTACATGTCAAAAACATCACTTATAACTGAGCAAGTCATCCTTGTGCAAAGCTCTTTTAGAAATAATGCCTGACTTGCTTCATGGGGGGGGGCAGCTGCACTCTGGAATGAATTATAGAGACAGTTACGAGCATACATGCTGAGATTTTAGGAAACTCAGAGCTCTACCACTGCTTGCCAAATCCAGACCAATTTTGACATTTATTATTTCCCAAGACCCCCCCCCCCCGCCATGACTACCTTTCTTCCGTATCCCACAACATAGACATTTATTTTTATTTTTTTTAAAGATTTNAAGATTTTATTTATTTATTCGACAGAGATAGAGACAGCCAGTGAGAGAGGAAACACAAGCAGGGGGAGTGGGAGAGGAAGAAGCAGGCTCATAGCGGAGGAGCATGATGTGGGGCTCGATACCATAACGCCAGGATCACGCCCTGAGCCGAAGGCAGACGCTTAACCGCTGTGCCACTCAGGCACCCCAACATAGACATTTATTGTAAAAGTTCAATGGAAATGTTGCTTTCTGTTGAGACAGAGAGGAATGGATAGACAGAACTGACTGACTTATATGGTAAGAACTTCTGGGTCACCAAATCCAATATTTATTTAATTTCTTGCAGAATTTTGAGGTCATACCACATGTATACTTGAATTTGAAATTAACTTTAGCTCTGAAGAAATGTAAACTTGGAGATGTTATGCCCCCATAAGGATTTATGTTTAATACAAATAAAAATTTAAGTATGCTATTCAAAAGGTGTTTTAATTAATCAGACATGTTTTCATAATTATTAATGTTGTTTTCCATTATCATTATAGTGAGCGACTATTGGATTATTTGCCTGCTCTTCTCCCCCTGGCCTCTTACTGAGAACTGAGCCTTTCCCAAATCCACATGGTCACATGGGTGATTCCCCCCACCCATAATGGTCTTGTGTGTAGGCTACAATCACCTGAAATGGGATCCACCTAGCTTAGACCAGGCTACCCACAAGTTCAGTTCCAAGGAATCAGAACTGGGACTAAGAGACTTATCTAATTTCTTTACCATAGGCTGGATCCCTACCATGTTTGAAGATTTTGGCAACCCTCATCTCTATCATGTGAATGAGTGAAACAGAAGACGACCATGGCAAGGACGTATGCATGAAGCAGACTCATAGAGGATGTCTTATGCCAAAACCTTTCATTCCAGATGGGTCTTTGAAATAACTCAAAGCATCTGCTTCTTCTCCAAGTGCTTCATTCTGAAAATAAATAAATGCATTTAAAAAAGTGCTTCATTCTGAAAATAAATAAATGCATTTAAAAAATGTGTAAGTGTAACACAAAAGGGTTTTGTGACATAAAGAATTATCATAGACTCATGAGAGCAAAGTACCATTAGAATAATCAGTAAGTAAGACCACAATGTAAATCATCTTCAAGAAAATCCATGTATGTCATAACGAATAGCACAACGGTGAATGTTCAGGAAAGCAAGTTTATAGGAGACGAAGACTTCAAAACTAAAAGTGACCCAAAATGTGATGTAAGTATACTAAGAGGGCAGGAAAAGCTGGAAGGGGCTCAAGGGGTTCATGAAGGAAATATTTCCCTCTATTTACTCAAAAGCACTAATAGCTTTAGAAAATCGAGTAACACATTTCTGATGGGCTAAGCAACATCTTTATCAAATCATTTTCCCCTATCTAAAAGTGACTGTGAATTAGCACTTGGTGGCAGGAGAGAGGGAAAGTGTGCACTCGTCATGCGTATCCCCAAGCAATGGGAAATTATTCACTTTTGTCATCTGATCCACCATTGAAGCCCCCACATTTCCCCCTATTATCTGTGACAGATTATAGCACACCTCTGTTGCTCACAACAGTTTAAAATGCTTTCATATTCCTTTTTATATCTCGTTCCCACGGTGCACAAGGGCTTTGCATGTTGAAGTGCTCACACAAGATGTTCTTAAGAAACAAAAATGACAAGATATTCTATCAAGATTCCTGTTAAAGAACTTGCAACAGAGTCATCCATTTTTCAATTATCATCCAACATGTAACAAATGTCTACAAACCTAGGTCTAATCTTGCCTGTCCTTTATCAGACAGCTCATACCCAGGGCATCCCCAGACTGCTATGAAATATAAAGAAAAAATCAAGGTCTCTAATACTATTATTACTTTGGGTTAGTTCCCTTGGAATAGAGTAAATCACCTTGTGTTTTGAATTAAACTTTGATAAACACAAGTTTTCACTGTTTTCAAAAATATTTTTTAAACTTGTCTGATAAAAGATCTTTATTTTATCTTCAATTTCTCCTCTGAATAATTTGTAACCTAGAAATAATTTTCACTGTAAAGATATTTGTAAGACTAGAACAAAGAATCTCTTTTTTTCCTGAGTCATTTGGAAACAAGTTGCCAACATGATGTCCCATCACATGTAAATATTTCAGTCTATAATTCTTACAAACAAAAATATTCTCTTACATAACCAAAATGCAAACATCAAAATCAGGAAATTAACGTTATACATTATCACTCTAATCTAGAGTTTCATGAAAGTTTTGCCAGTTGTTCCAATAATATCCTCTGGGAAGCGAGAAGATCTAATTCAGACAATATGTTGCATTAAACTGTCCTGCCTCTTCAGTCTCCTCCAATCTGAATTAGTTCCTCAGACATTCCTTGTCTTTTCTGACCTTGAAGCTTTTGAAGATTATAGGACAGTAATTTTCACGAATCTTGAATTACAAGAGTCTCTGACGGAACCCTGAAAGAAATGGTAGGGCTTTTGCTTACTGCTTCCCCCCCAAAAAAATTATAAAATAATTTTAGGTAAAAATATTCCAGTTTAACTCAATTGTCTACTAAATATAAATAAAACTCACAGATATAAATTTAATAAAAATATGAATTTGTAAAATGGCAATCTGGAATTGAAGACTCCTAAGGAAATATGAAAATCCTAAAAGCGTTCAAAACAGAAATACCCTGATGGTTATTTCCCTGATGACCAAAAATTCTCAGACCTTGGCATAACCTCATTGTCAATGAAACTAAAAGTAATGGGACATGATCAGCTTCAAATTATAACCAAAGATAAATGAAAAATGCCTATTCTCATCCCGTTTCAAAATTGTCACAAGACTCAGAACTGCCTAAACTGGGCTTAGAAGAACAGTCTGCTTTTAATTTCATTGGTTTCAATTTCTGTAATTGGCTGAATTTATTGTGCATACCATTTGTAAAAGTTATAGAAATGTATTAAAAGTATTCTGGCGACTATGTGCGCTTCCGTAGGCAGCCGGGTAGTTTTATAAAATAGTCATTGGATAAATGAATTACATCTTAAATACCTGGAAATCACAAGTTAGTGTGGAATTTCTACATTAAAAAAAGTCTCTTCAAAAAGACAAGGATTGTTATAAAAAAAATCTGATGTTTGAGATTTGCTTTATAGACTGAGTCACTCACACCCATTAGAAAGGTTCTTATGGAAAACAAAACAGGAAATAACACGTGTTACCAAGAATGGAGAGGAAGTAAAATCCTTGCCCTGTTGGCAGGAGTATAAAATGATGTAGCAACTATGGAAAACAGTAGGGTAGTTCTCGAAAAATTACAAATAGATTTACTATGGGATTCAGTTATTCCCCCAAACTGTCTTCTGAAGTGGCTGCACCGTTTTGCATTCCCGCCTGCGATGAATGAGGGAGTTCCCGTTGTTCCGCATGCTTGCCAGCATTTGGTGTTGTGAGTGGTCTGGATTTCACCATTCCGGTCGGTGTGTAGTCTCAGCTCACTGTTGTTTTCAGCTGCAATCCCTGATGGCACAGGTGTGGAGCATACTTCCATGTGCTTATTTGCCATCTGTATGTCTTCTTCCGTGAGGTATCTGCTTAGGTCTTCTGCCCATTTTTAACCATTTTGCTTTGTTTTGTTTTGTTTTTTTATTGTTGAGTTTTAAGAATTTGTTTTATATACAGATACTGGTCCTTTATCAAATGTTTTTTGGTGGTTTTTTTTTTTTGCAAATATTTTCCCCCAGTTTGTGGCTTGTCTTCTTACTAGTTCTGTTTTGTTTTTTTGATAACCAAATTTAACATATTATGCAAACGCAATACTTACTGGGAAGAAGAGGGTCAAAAGCACTAAAATTATACCAGTACTGCGGCACTGCTGATGTCTTTTAGGTATGTGCTTTTATTTCTTCTATTAATGTGAGTTACAAATTAAAGTACATTTCTTTCTTTTTTTTTTTAGAGATTTTATTTATTTATTTGAGACAGAGAGAGAAGGAGCACAAGCGGGGCGGGGAGGGGCAGAGGGAGAGGGAGAGGGAGAAGCAGACTTCCTGCTGAGCAGGGAGACGGACTCAGAGGTTCAATCCCAGGACCCCTGGATCATGACCTGAGCCAAAGGTAGATGCTTAAACGAGTCATCCATTTTTTTATTCTGCATTTGTGTGATTAGACTAACCTTGTAAGCAAAAGGCCACAGGAAACTCATTCTGCTATCATTAATATCAACATGCTGGATGACATTCACTCTTCCTAAGCTCTTGACTATGCCCTATGCCATTGACCCACCTGCCCCTGCTTACCTTCCTTTTAGCTGAAAGACAAGGGACCGAAAGAGAGTCTCATTGCCTTAATTTAAAAAAGGTTGTTTGTGTCATGTATAAAGGTCATGGATTAAAGAAGATACTCATTTTAATATGTTTTAATTTAATTTCAATGCACTGACCACAGGGAAGAAAGGAACACTCATACTCTTCAGTCTTCACGGGGAGTTAGGAATTCCTCCCAATACGCATGGGTTTGTCTAAATACAGCAATAATAACTAGGTCCTCATCTCACCAGTCAATTCAGTGAAACTATTTGCTTTACACTTTTTCTTTCCCTTCTATGACTGGAAAACCACCTCTAATTCTTCAGTTCCTTGAACTAACCAAGCATTACCTTCCCCTCAAGAAGTTCACAAACCTGCATTCACTGTTATTTTTTTTATTTTTTTATTTTTTGTGTGTGTTGATAGCCATGACTATCTGCATGTTTTGTGTTTGGCCAACGAGCCGAACCGTGAACTGGATCATCTCCTTCTTCCAACCCGTGAGTTTGGCCAGCCTATGGGATGCAGTGTTTCACTGTAAAGGAATTGTTTTGATCATTTTATGTTACATTTGTGGTTGTAGACATAGTAACTGGCATCCACAGAAAAAGAAAATGAGAGTTAAATCAATCTCTCTGTAGCAGGGGTGAGGGAGGCGTGGTGTCTAGGATTTTGTGGAAGCAGCTAAAGGGACAGAGGCAGTAGGCTGGTCTGTACTTAAGCTTCAGGCTTGTCATGCATTGTTTGAAAACGTTACGCTTACATTGATAAGAAAAATAATTCAGATAAGACTTCCCGAAATAGAGATATATTTTTTTAAAGATTTTATTTATTTATTTGACAGAGATAGAGACAGCTAGCAAGAGAGGAAACACAAGGAGGGGGAGTGGGAGAGGAAGAAGCAGGCTGAGGAGGAGCCTTAGCGGAGGAGCCCAATGGTGGGGCTCGATCCCAGAATGCCGGGATCACGCCCTGAGCCGAAGGCAGACGCTGAACAGCTGTGCCACCCAGGCGCCCCACGAAATAGAGATATTTTTGAGTTCTCCTCTAGACTCATGATGTAACTCCCAGAACCCCTGTTGTACCTCAGGCTAATTTTGATCTGCGGCGTTCGGGGGCAGCTCACGCAGTGGTCCACAGAGCATCCGTTTAAGGGAGAGGACTTGATAGGAGACAGTTATCAAGGAGCTCAACTCCTCAGCTCTTTGCAGTTTTGAGAAGTAAGAGGGGATCCCCTGTTGTCACTGATTTGTAAGGACTGATTCATACGTTTTTGCAAGAAATTGTCCTCATTTCTCTTTTTTAGCGTGGTGAGTATATTTTAGCAAAGGAAACAATGGTATAAAATTCACTGCGGAATTTAAATCATCACACAGCAAAGAAAGATTTGATCTTTTGCTCAATAACAATGAGTCTGTAGAATTGAGATCCTGGTAAATACTGAGAAGTGGTTCTAACAGATATAATATCTTTTAAGGGAAATAGAATGAGAAAAAAATATCCTGAGGTTCTCAAAGGCCTATTAAGTGTAGGTCAAAGGAAATAAATGATTATCTTTTTAAAAGTAAATTTCTACCTGCATAATGAAAATAGTAAATAGCCTATGTCATGGGAGAAGCAAAAAAAAAAAAAAAAAGATAAATACTGCATCAGAATTCTCCCCATCTCTAGGATCTTAATGGCTGGCAATTAGTATTATATACAGAAAAAGTGATCATAATGTTACAAATTTGAAATTTGCCCAAAAAGAGAATGAAACATTAAGAGGGCATACAAACTGAAAAATTTTTCAACAATAAGCAGTAACATTACCTAAGTCCTTATAATTTTATGCAATCAAAAAGGTATGAATTCGTTTTTAATTTAAAATAGGGGAAAAAGTAGTAAGCGCAATATTTTGCCCACAAACAGCATTTTCTTGAAATATATATAGTGTTCTGCTAACTAATGGGGAATACAAAGAAATACCTGTGACTATAACATTTGAAAAGCAAATGAGTTTACGTAGTAGATAGTGAAATGAAATGAACTGAAGGGAATGATTTTGAATTGAAAAGTACAGTTCAAAGCAGAACATTGGAGACATTTCCTCATTTTTACAGTGATCAGCTAGGGGCAGATAATAATGAGTTTGAGGACAATCACACACAGGTGCAGAGTTATTGATTGATTTAGAAAGATATCGATAGCTCGTATCTCATGATCATACTCTGTATGAATCCAAGAGATAATGTGCTTGGAAATGTGGATGCAGACAAAATGTGGGATCTTCAAGCTCATGAATATTCAATAACTCGCCCAAATAGGCAAAGGCAGGAAATTTTTAAAAATAAACACTAAATACACATTGAATTACAATGTGGCAAACCTTGGGAACTGCAGAAGAAACCCTGAAGCCATTAGCAAGAATTTTTTTGTGTATATATGCAGTCAACATTCATTTACAATCAGAAATTCTACTTTATTTATTTTCCTAAAAAGTTTGCTTATATAAAAAGTTCTGCAATTAGTTTCAAGTGCATTTTCCAGTCCAGTTATGGCTACATGTGGCCCTTTGTCCTACCCGTGTTCATACTATCCACCTCCAAACCATGGCTCTAGCATCTGAAAACTGTAGCCCCTAACGTGTCTATTGCTGACAGAAATGAAAGAAATGGGAAGCCAAGGGTCAGAAGGGACTAGAGAGTGGATGTTGGCTTCTCCTTGCTGAGGGTCTCCCAGCTGCTGCCTAATGTCCACAGCGGCAAGGAACATGCCGCCATCACAGATGAAGCTCTTCTTCCATTTCCTTATATATATATATATATATATATATATATATATATATATATATATATATATATATATATATATATATATGGAAAATAGAATTAGAAAAATATATGTATATATTTGAATTAGAAAATATTAGAATTAGAATATTGGAAATAGAAATATATTAGAAGTAGAAAAAAATTTATAAGTGTTAGAATTAGAAAAAAAATATTTAAAACAGATCTTCCTGTATCCCAGATATATAAAGGACTTATACAACTCAATGACCAAAAAACCCAAATAATCCAATTAAAAAATGGTCAGAAGACAGACATTTCTCCAAAGATGACATCCAGACGGCAAAGAGACACATGAAAAGATGCTCAGCATCACTGATCATCAGGGAAATGCAAATCAAAACCACAAAAAGATATCACCTCACACCTGTCAGAATGCCTAAAATCAACAACAGACGAAACAGCAGATATTGGCAAGGATGTGGAGAAAAAGGAACTCTCTTGCACTGTTGGTGGGAATGCAAACTGGTGCAGCCACTGTGGAAAGCAGTATGGAGGGTCCTCAAAAAGTTAAAACTAGAACTACCCTATGATCTAGTAATTCCACTACTGGGAATTTACCCAAAGAATACAAAAACATTAATTCAAAAAAATATATGCACCCCTATGTTTATGGTACTGTTATCAACAATAGCCAAAATATGGAAAGAGCCCAACTGTCCATCAACAGATGAATGAATAAAGAACCCATGGTATATATACAATGGAACATTACTCAGCCATCAAAAAGAATGAAATCTTGCCATTTGCAACAACATGGATGGAACTAGAAGGTATTAGGCTGAGTGAAATAAGTCAGTCAGAAAAAGATAAATACCGTAGGATTTCACTCATACGTGAAATTTAAGAAACAGAATAATGGAACAAAGAAAAAAAAAGAGGAAGACAAACCAAAACACAGACTCTTAACTACAGAGAACAAACTGGTGGTTTGGGGGATGGGTGAAATAGGTGATGGGGATTAAAGAGGACACTTACGATGAGCACTGAATAATGTATGGATTGTCGAATCACTATATTGTATACTGAGACTAACATAGAACTGTACACTGAAATTAATAATAATAATAATGATAATAAAATAAAAATAAAAGTAAAACAGACCTTCCTTATATTGAGGGAATGCCCTTTTGTCTTTGGGACGTTCAGAGAGGTTCCAGGAGACCTGCCCCAGCAAAGGGACCAGAGGGGAAGTTTCATCCTAGACATGCCCTGGGTGTGGGCCAGAGGAAGGATGGGTTGCTTGAGCCAAAATGGGTTAATTCCAGAAGGCAGGGGCCACTCCAGCTCACTGTGAAGGGATGTTAGGGGGACAGCACAACTCTAACAGTAAGTTCAGTCAGTTGCTACTATTTCTTCATTTACAGGTTTGGAAAGAAGAGGTCAAAGGGGTTTGCGAGTGGCCGACTAAGGCTGGGAATGATTTTAGGAGCCAGAGTCACATGTTAGCGTATTGTGAATACCCTATGTTTCCAAGTGTGTGATTCAGTGAAGTACCAGTGACGTGGGGCCGCGGCAGTTAGCAGGGACACTGAGGAGCTGTGGTTAAGATGAGGAGGCAGAAGGTAACTGCCTCTTACACAGTATCTATTCTCTGCCTTCACAGAACCTCAAGTTTATTCTGGGCGGGATGTTCACATCCAGAAGATTCAACATCAGTCTCTTTTCCACCTCGTCGTGGCATGTGGCCACATTCTGGCCAACGGAGTGCAAGCCGAACTGTGTGGGAATTTCAGGAAGATTCTGTAAAGGGAGAGGGATCAGCCTTCTCCTTCCTCCATCCTGCTGCCTGGAATGCTTACGTGATGACTGAAGGCTGGCAGCCATACTGGACCATGAAGACAAGAGCCACGGTAAAGGAACTGTAGCACAGAAAGTGCAGAGGCTTCGAGGCTTTGGGGAGCAGCCACACCACCCCCAAACGGCCAGCTGACTGGCTTCCTTTTTCATGAGAGGTGAAAACATCCTCCCCTCTTCTGGGGGTCCATGTGACTCGACAGGAGAGAGGTGTGAGAACTTTCCAGTGCAACAACACACCCTAAGGGCTCGTGTTGCCTTAGAGTCTTCAGGCCCGTTCTCTCAGTTCTTCTGCATACAATATGACCTTGACCATTCTACCTCTGCTGACTCAATGTCACCAGTTTGCCGACATTGCCCGTACAGGTTACTGTTCAGAAGTGGTCCAGGTGCAACCTGATCCACAGAGACTGTGGAATGACCCGAGCACCAGCCCACCTGGAACGGAGGTGCATAGGGAATGACTCAGCATGCTGCACAGCTAGGCTGCTCACTGCAGGGCTCCAGAGGGGAGGCTGCGTGCATGGAGAAGATGCCCAAGAGAGTTCAACAATGGAGAATCGGTAAAGAAGATGGAATAGTATTCAGCCACGGGAAAGGAAGGAGTCCTGCCATTTGTGATCACATGGGTAAGCCTGGGAGGCAAGGCCGACAGAGAANTTGACAGAGAGACAGCCAGCGAGAGAGGGAACACAAGCAGGGGGAGTGGGAGAGGAAGAAGCAGGCTCCTAGCGGAAGAGCCTGATGTGGGGCTCGATCCCACAACGCCGGGATCACGCCCCGAGCCGAAGGCAGACGCTTTAACCGCTGTGCCACCCAGGCGCCCTGGAGTCCTGCCATTTGTGATCACATGGGTAAGCCTGGGAGGCAAGGCCGACAGAGAAAGACCCAGACTGCATGCTGTCACATAAATGTGGAATCTCAAGGGAAAAAAAAGTCATTCATAGAAACAGAAAGTAGAAAAGTTGTTGCTAGAGGCTCAGGGGTGGGGGAAAACAGGGAGGGGTTGGTGAAAGGGGTCCAGACTTTTAGCTCTAAGACGAGTAAGGTCTGAGGATCTAATGTACAATATAGGACTACAGTTGATAATTGAAACTTACCAAGAGAGTAAAACTTAACTCTTCTCATCAGAGAGAGAGAGAAAGAGAGACAGAGGGAGAGAGGAATAAACATAGGAAGTGATAGATATGTTGATTAATTGGAAAATAATTCAATAATATAATTTAATAAATCTGAAAACAAAGACCAAAAAAAAAAAAAAAGCAAACAGCCAAAAAAGCCCCACACCATGGTTATAACTATGTGTTCAGTGACTACTGGAGGTAATGCTCCTGGTGGTGGCAGCTGTGGGAGCAAAGCCATGTGGGGAGGGCAATGTAACTATGTCACTTCAGGCATGTGGACAAGTCTTCGGCCATTTATAGCCCTGGAAGCCAGAGGACGAAGATATCATCCTTTGATTCTCACCCTGCATCCAAAATACAGTATAGGGACACAGCTAAAATTAAACACACGCACACAGTTTAGCAAATATTTTCTTAATGCTTGTTCTACGTAAGAGAAGTGAAATAAGTAATTGAAAAGCAATTGAAGAGATTATTAAAGCAAAAAAGGCAGGGCTTAAAAGAATCCCATCCTTGATTTAAAGGCACAATTTCAGTGTGATTGGGCAGGTAATTGCCCCATTTCTGTACTCACTTTGTGAGCACAGATATTTCCTTAAATTGGCGTGCTTTTTATTCATATACCAAAGAAGTGAATGTCGCCCCCCCAAACAGGCTGTTGCTTCCTCCTAGAGTAAAATTCTGTGTGCTGCCGTTGCCTTGGAACGACAGGTCTGAAATGTCTACGCCATCTGGAGCAAATGGTTTAGCTTCCAGCTGTATTCACTTAGCTCTTCGTCTTGTCTAAGTGGAAAAGCTGAGTGTCTAAGCAGGAACTTCTTTTGGACAGAGCAAAAGGAGGCTTCATCTGTACTTTGTATATACACAGAAAGCCTAGACTTGGAGCAAAAGGCATTTCCCCCATGTCCAGTGTAATCACGTCTCGTTCTTTCCCAGCAGGATTGCTTGAACGGGTGGGCCAGCTATGGCCATCCCTATCAGAAGGGTCACATTGTTGTGGGGCTTCAGAATTTCTGAAATGCTTTGATCATTCAGAATCTCTGGCATGAGGCTAACTGTAAGGCATGCTGCACGGATTAGTAGAAAAGAAATCACACTGCACGGTAAACTGCCGAGAAGAAAACACTGATTTTGAGTCTCATGTATTTTTTTTTTTCCTTCAACATTTGGAAACAGAGTTTATTCTCCTTCTGTTGGACATCGAGGCAGTGGAATATCGCCGATGGGAGTCTAGTGACTGCACCCCGGTCCGGCCGCTTACCCGCTCTGCCACTGTACCGACCTCTTCTCACATTGTACGTCACTGTCTCTTCTGCAAAATGGGGACACGAAGAACATCTATCTCCTAGGGATACTTTGGAAGGCCGAAAAGATTATTTACTGTAAAACATTTGGAGCAGTAATTGGTTNGGAGTCCTGCCATTTGTGATCACATGGGTAAGCCTGGGAGGCAAGGCCGACAGAGAAAGACCCAGACTGCATGCTGTCACATAAATGTGGAATCTCAAGGGAAAAAAAAGTCATTCATAGAAACAGAAAGTAGAAAAGTGGTTGCTAGAGGCTCAGGGGTGGGGGAAAACAGGGAGGGGTTGGTGAAAGGGGTCCAGACTTTTAGCTCTAAGACGAGTAAGGTCTGAGGATCTAATGTACAATATAGGACTACAGTTGATAATTGAAACTTACCAAGAGAGTAAAACTTAACTCTTCTCATCAGAGAGAGAGAGAAAGAGAGACAGAGGGAGAGAGGAATAAACATAGGAAGTGATAGATATGTTGATTAATTGGAAAATAATTCAATAATATAATTTAATAAATCTGAAAACAAAGACCAAAAAAAAAAAAAAAGCAAACAGCCAAAAAAGCCCCACACCATGGTTATAACTATGTGTTCAGTGACTACTGGAGGTAATGCTCCTGGTGGTGGCAGCTGTGGGAGCAAAGCCATGTGGGGAGGGCAATGTAACTATGTCACTTCAGGCATGTGGACAAGTCTTCGGCCATTTATAGCCCTGGAAGCCAGAGGACGAAGATATCATCCTTTGATTCTCACCCTGCATCCAAAATACAGTATAGGGACACAGCTAAAATTAAACACACGCACACAGTTTAGCAAATATTTTCTTAATGCTTGTTCTACGTAAGAGAAGTGAAATAAGTAATTGAAAAGCAATTGAAGAGATTATTAAAGCAAAAAAGGCAGGGCTTAAAAGAATCCCATCCTTGATTTAAAGGCACAGTATTTCAGTGTGATTGGGCAGGTAATTGCCCCATTTCTGTACTCGCTTTGTGAGCACAGATATTTCCTTAAATTGGCGTGCTTTTTATTCATATACCAAAGAAGTGAATGTCGCCCCCCCAAACAGGCTGTTGCTTCCTCCTAGAGTAAAATTCTGTGTGCTGCCGTTGCCTTGGAACGACAGGTCTGAAATGTCTACGCCATCTGGAGCAAATGGTTTAGCTTCCAGCTGTATTCACTTAGCTCTTCGTCTTGTCTAAGTGGAAAAGCTGAGTGTCTAAGCAGGAACTTCTTTTGGACAGAGCAAAAGGAGGCTTCATCTGTACTTTGTATATACACAGAAAGCCTAGACTTGGAGCAAAAGGCATTTCCCCCATGTCCAGTGTAATCACGTCTCGTTCTTTCCCAGCAGGATTGCTTGAACGGGTGGGCCAGCTATGGCCATCCCTATCAGAAGGGTCACATTGTTGTGGGGCTTCAGAATTTCTGAAATGCTTTGATCATTCAGAATCTCTGGCATGAGGCTAACTGTAAGGCATGCTGCACGGATTAGTAGAAAAGAAATCACACTGCACGGTAAACTGCCGAGAAGAAAACACTGATTTTGAGTCTCATGTATTTTTTTTTTTCCTTCAACATTTGGAAACAGAGTTTATTCTCCTTCTGTTGGACATCGAGGCAGTGGAATAT